>NC_138548.1:282684625-282882125 GCF_964273705.1 Natrix helvetica
TGTGTCATCTCCTGAGCTTCCATGGTTAGGGGTGGACATGAAGTGGGAGTTTTCCTGGTCCTATTTCAACACCAATAAAGGAGAATATTTGTAGCTCAGGGTTGAAATGAGGGCCCTTGGTTCTCTCTGATCCTGGTTGTTTTCTTGCAGACATTTCATTACCCAAACTAGGTAACATCATCAGTGCTAATAAGGAGTGGGGTTTGGTCTAGCCACTAGAATATAAACTGAGAGCAAACCCCACTTCTTACTGGTATCCTTACTAATGATGCCACCTAGTTGGATAATGAAATGTCTGCAAGAAAACAACCAAGCTCATGGAGCATCAAGTACCTCTTATTTTAACACCTTAATTAATACAACACTCTGGCTTTCAACTTTCCATCATGAATTTCAGGGACCAACTGTAATAGGTTTTTTAAAAAATCTTCTGGCTTGTTATTGGAAATGTCTCTTATAGAAGGTTCAGTGACAAAATAGCATTCTCCAGGATAAGGTAGTCCATTTGTGGCTCCAGCTACATAGGCTTTAAACATTTTTTTTTGTATTGTAGGAATTCTCTCTAATTGGACCTCTGATTATTGTTCTTGTGATCAATGAAAACTAGTAGCTTAGACACCTAACATATTGAAGTGAAAAAACATGAAAATTCTATGCTATAAAAAGGATAAACAAAGAAAAATATGAAGAAAGCCTCAGAAAAGCCTTCTCTCAGAAAAATGAAGATTTCCATCCAGCATCATCTATGGGCTTTCATTTATATGTCCAAAGAGACTCTTAACATACTGTGTAGATATGTTTAAGTATGTGTTATGAACAAAGATGACAATAAAAATAGCAATGAACAAATATTGTAATAAATCATGCAATCATTACATTTGCATGTGCCCAAAGATATTTTAATTCCTATGGTAGCCTTTTATTTCTAGCCAAGTTTGTCATTATTTATGGATAAGAGAGAAGATAACCTTTTCAGTAGGCTATCCATCTTTTCTACACCAATACGAAATTTCAACTTGGATTAAAAGTATAAATACCTTAGGTTTTTCCATCTCTCTTTTTCTGTTTGGTTTTCTGGACTTTCACTTTCATAGGAAGCCAAATACAAACCTAAAAAAGTGAGATTGAAAAAACAAAAATCCATTACTGAATTACTAACAGTTAAAAGTTTAACAGTCTCACAAAGCAAAACTGGGTGCTTGTTAAAAGTAAGGAAACAATCTGCACAGCTAGGCCAACTTCTGTTCTGAAGATATTGTTAACGTAGCTTTACACTGAAACATAATTAAATTATCTGGTCATATTTCCTCTCTGGTTTGCCTAATAAGGCTGCCATCAATCTTCCAGATTTGAAAGTAAAATTTTCCCAGAGTCACCTGTACAGCCCGAGAACTGCTGGGTATCTCATTCTATCCACTATACAACTGAGGTCTATGCAGTCTCTTATCTGGCTGTTCCCAAGGCAGCATCGCTTTGCCCTGTCTCCCAAGGTCTTTTCCATGTACCCTTACAACAAATTAAGGCCTAGTTAAATACATACGTATATAACTTATATTAATTAGATTTTCAACAGAATTTTAAAAGTACCAATTTTAAGTTGAAAATAAGAATAATGAAAAACAAATAGGTAAAGAAGAAATAAAGAGAGAGAAATGAAAAAAGAAAAGGTTTTAAAGAAGTGGCTTCCAATCTTAATACTGGCTATAAATGCACTGAGATTTTACCTTCTCTCTCTTAGGTTGCATCATAATTTCCTTCTTTCCATAAGCTACCCTTTGTAATCATCAAATCCAATAAAAGCTTAGTTACTGTGCAGGAACAACTGCATTGGTATCTTCCCTTACATTAAAACAGAACTAGTAAACTTATTGTTTCACAGCCTTTCACATCTTGGATCCGGTATTTGCGTTCCTTTTCAAGCTGCCATGCTGATACAGTGAGGTAGCATATGGGAATCAAGCAAGTCAGATATCTCAACACTTCCTAGTGCATAAAAGGTAGGAGAATATTTTTGCTGTTGCAGTGATGTTTCCTGACAAAACATTGAAAATTCCTCATTTACTGGAAAAGCCAGCATTATCTCAGGAATGAATGAATATATATATATATATATATATTCAGCATGTGGGGGAGAAATTAATTTACATGCCCACCTGGAATCTGCATAGGATCATATTACACAAGGATGTACTACATAGGTATTTGTAATTACAGCTTAAAATTAATGGGTGTTTGGAGCATCCACATCTTAAAATGATAATAATTGGCTTCATACATCAAATAAAAACAAAGCTGTATCTGGACCCACCACATAACTGCATTTATGAGCCATATTCAAGCACTGAAGATTACATGATGGGAGCATAAGAAAGATACATTTATAGGTCCCACTTCTACTGTGCTCCTACTATCAATTTCCTTTTTCTCCATGTGCCGAAAGGCTAATATAAACCTTGTTGTACTTTGGTTTTTATACTAGAGGTAGCATTCTAAAGCATGTGAGAGCCATCACAGCTCAGATGACAGGGATTTGACTAAAAAACTGGGACTTACTAGGGTGTTCTCATTTTTGCCTAATACAGTTCTATTCACATGAGATTTACAAACCACCTAGAAATGAATCTGCTAACAGTGCACTTTCCTCCTGCTTTTCTTTGCAAAAGTCACAATACTTGGGAAAACAACATGGAAGTGTGAAGCCCATAGATGCCATGTAAGCCTTTCTGCCCATTCTTTGTTCTTAAAACAGCCCCAAAATACCTTTATTTCCATGCCTGTTCCACTGCATCAGACCCAAAACCCATTGCCTAAGATGAATGACCCATCTGCTGAAGTGCCCTTTGTCACTCCAGAATGCGAGAACCTTCAGGACGAACTGAATCTTTCTCTTTTATGGGACCAATTGTAATTGCTTCATTTGTTCATTTAAAGTTCTGACGATTTCTTAGGCATTTCAAAATTATTTTTTTACTTGCTGTATCTGAATGTATCTATAACCAATAATGTCCCAAATGCTTCATACCATTTTTGTGAATTAGTTTTAAGGACTTTTATTTAACAGTGCAAAGGTCACAAACATACCAAAAGTCTATAAAGCCTGTAGGCAGAGTTAATTCATCCGTGCCTCATCTCTGACATGAGGATAATTGGATATGACTGAATTAATTTATTATGAAAGGACACAGGGTAACATGATCTATCAAGAGGATAGGAAGAAAATCAGACAAAAGCTCCGTAACAAATGAGCATGATTAACTGCACCCAAAATAACTATAGTTTTTTCCAAGCATAGCACAAAAGGTAAATCTTCCTTTGCTGGGAGTTGGCCTCTACTTTCTGTGCCTGAAGCCATCACAAACATGATTTGCAAAAGAATAGATTTGTTTGGATGTTGTGCAACACTAGCACAGCAAGGCCTTCAGGTCTATTGCTCTGTGGAATGATTAACTATAAAAAGATGTCTTCCATAATCATCCTAATTGCTACCAATTGTAGACAATGTGGATTTGTACAAGAGCACATTCCCAAAAAACATATTTTCAGTCAATCATACAGAATAATATAGGTAGCAGTATCCATTCATGAAATCAGGGTGTTCTTACCATCTTCGGTAAAGATAGGGGCAGTATGTAAATAGTGGATTATATTATCATCACGCTCAAACGGACATTCAACTTGTTTCCATGTTATGAATTCTCCTACTTGTTTAGCCAGTTCCAAGAATTTCTGTATCAATTTTAAAAAGAAATGTTTAGATCAAAGAAAATAATATTCCAGAAAAATTAGGACTGAGGCTCCAGAATAATCCAATATTAATCTGATAATATGTCTGCAAAAAAATGAGAGTATGTGATCCCCGTGAAGCTTTTCTCTATTTCTGTAATGTGGAATGGATAAAATACTGTAATCTGGAATTCAACAGCTTATGTGCTTTACATAAATTTGCTGCAAGACTATTTTGGCAGCCTTCTAAAATTAGGTATCTCACTAATTAAGATTAAGTACTTATACAATATATGAATATAGCTAGGTATTGACATAATTATAATAATACATCATTAATTCCAAATCAGAGTCCTTCTTTAACTTCTTTACTATTACCTCTTACTTGACAGTAAAGGCTAAATTCTTGGTAAAGACTAAGTAAATATATGAAAAAATATCAAATTATAAATATATTGATGAAAATTCATTCATCAATATAAGACCTAAACAGTAATAATAACTGAAATTCACCACTAATAATCTATTTGAATAATTATTTATCATACATATTAATTAGATGGATTAATTATTTTTAAATACTCATTGGTATTAATAAATAATCATAAACCAAAGAATAATATATTCATTTGACATTTTTAACCTGATTAGGCATATTGTTTTAACACAATCCTTAGAATTTAGAGTAGTTTTGGTAGTGAATACTGATGCAAAGCTTTATTCCAAGGCTACTTCATTCAGTTTGAATTTGTAAAATATTATTTAAAAATTAAATGCTGATATTGCATATGTATAACATATGCAGGACCATAAACTGTCAATTATGTGTGTTATTCTCATATGGCTTCGGCAAACAAAATTGTCCCTTAAGACTTGGATCTCTGCCCCCGGGTGGTTTTTTTGGGGGGGGGGAGGGGGGAGATGTTTCCCAGTTCTGCATTAGCTGCCACAGCAGCTAATTTCCATTCCAACTGCTCTGCAGGGTAGCTACTGCTGCTTCCCAGGTCATAATCCTCCCCAAAATACCTCATTTTCTTAAGTGATAAGATGGAACAAACAATTTGATATGATTCTCCTTCCCTGCAAAATTCTACTGGAAGAAAACAGGCCCTGTTTGATACCCAGAGCAGGAAAGGGATATAACAGAAAAATAGTTGTGGAGAAGGGGAGCTAAAGAATCCTATAAGGAGCAAAAGATAATTTTGTAGGCAATGTAAATATTGATGTTTCTGCCTCTGACTACATCCTCTTCTATCACCTGAACAGATCCCTTTGATCTTCAGGGGATGTTTTTTTTAAAGGTGGGGAAAGGAGCTGAGAAAATTCTGATGTGTAGCTAACTGGTGTGCAGCCCTTGTACACATGCAATGCATTTGTGGTTTGAAAAGAATATATCTTGAAATAAGATTGCAAGAATCTCTTTTTAAGAAACAAAAGCACCATGGCACAGAAAACATTTGCTGTGATAAATAATACTTGCTGTGCTTACTTCAAAGTTGACATGCCCATTTGGAAGGCGGTTTGCACATCCCTCATTCAAAAAATAAATATCTTTGATCAGTAGGCTGAAGAAGGGGATCACAATCTGTGAAGAGAATGGCATAACAATTGTCTCTGGTTGTTCTATTATTGATGCACAGAAAAACAACTCACACAAAGTAAAGAGATTAACTTTTCAATTCTAATGAACAAACAGTAATGTGAGCTAGGCCTAATGGTTCCATGAAATATCTGCAGGGCTGAACTAATCTTCTCTGCACGCACAAAGGCAAAGGACACAAACATAGGTACAATAATTCCACAAAGACTAAATACATTGCAGGTGTTTGACTGATTAAGTATTATTGTTTAACAGGTTAATATTTAATGGGTAAATAAGATCATTTTATGCAAAGGAAAATTTTAATGTGAATTTAGTAAATATCAACAATCTACAGAGGGATCTACAAAGCCAAGTAAACATTGACAATTAATCCTCTTTAGCAAACATATGGAACAGATATTTGTGACAAAAGCCCGTGATGCATGCAGCAGACATTCCCACATATGAATAAAATATGTTCAGTTATGTTGTAACACTGGCACCCATGGATAAAATGCTTTTTATACAGAGCTTGATTTTGTTACGGATCAACACCAATGAAATCAAGTGAAACAACATGGGTTTACTTTAGCTATATTATCCTTTATATAATATTCCCTTCTATTTCCCTAATAATAGCCCCATGAGGTGGGTTGGTTCAAGAGAAAGTAAGCGTCTGAAAGTCACCATCTGGTTTCTATGGCTTTGGGAAATAGAGCTCACAATCCCTTGGTTTCTAATCTAGAGCCTTAGAAAATACAATTGCATGTATTCTATGTGTGGTTATGTGTCTATACACAAGCACACACACAGAGAGTAGCAATATTTATCAGCTTAATCTGAAGACGTATACTGCAGACAAGAAAAAGAAAAAGAGGGAGTGAGAGGGAGAGAGGCAATCTTAGATTTGTTTAATATGAAATTCTTTTTTTTTGAAATTTTTTTATTGTTTTAATTAAATGAAAAACACACACACACACAAAATCATTCTTCATTACATCTTCCAGAAAGCATGTCGATTGGTTACAAATAAATTTTGTGCGTTACTACCACAATCATTCTTTATACTTCATTCATATTGGATTGTACATTTTAAATCAAAGATCTTTATGTATTTTACGATCAATGTACCATTATTCTCATTTAACTATAATTGTTTGAAATTTTTTTATTGTTTTAATTAAATGAAAAACACACACACACACAAAATCATTCTTCATTACATCTTCCAGAAAGCATGTCGATTGGTTACAAATAAATTTCGTGCGTTACTACCACAATCATTCTTTATACTTCATTCATATTGGATTGTACATTTTAAATCAAAGATCTTTATGTATTTTACGATCAATGTACCATTATTCTCATTTAACTATAATTGTTTAAACATACTTTTATCTAGAATCATTTATATTTAAAGACACAACCACATACTGGCATTCGCTATTTCTATAAACCTCAGGCTTATACCCAATTGCTTTCACCAATGCCAACACATATAAAATCATTAAAGATTATCCATTAACATTTCGTTATTGTTGTTGTAGTTATCTAACATCTTTATAATAAATCCAGACATAAATTTATTAATAGAATTTATAAGTACCCAGGAGAGATTACATCTTTATAACAAAATCCAAAACAAAAAAGTATTAATAAAATTGATAAATCTTTTTCCCAGGTTCCAAATTATAGTTTATATCCAAATTGTTTTTACTAATTAAAGTTATTATTTCATTATTATTATTATCATAAAGGGTTATTTGTTAACGAATAAACATTTTAAAAACAAAGACATTCTATAATCATCTACAAAATCCCACTTATTAATCACCAAGGACTAACTAAGTTTTTAATTATCAACACTCCTTGTCGACCTGTGTCTTTCCAGTAACAAAACAATCTTATCTCTTCAGCCAGTAACATTTCATTATTGTTATTGTACTTATCTAACATCTTTATAAGTCTAAACAAAAATTTATTAGTAGAATTTATAAGTACCCAGAAGAGATTACATCTTTGTAACGAAGTCCAAACTAAAAAATATTAGTAAAATTAATAAATCTTTTTCCCAGGTCCCAATTTACGGTTTATATCCAAATTGTTTTCACTAATTAAAGTTATTATTTCACTATTATTATCATAATGGATTATCTGTTAATGAATAAACATTTTAAAAACAAAAACATTCTATAAGCATCTACAAAATCCTACTTATTAATCACCAAAGATTAACTAAGTTTTTAATTATCAGCATTCATTGTCAACCTGTCTTTCCAGTAATAAAACAATCTTATCTCTTTAGCCAGTTGTTGCGTCAATTCTCTTATTAGCTTCTTTATAGAGTTCTTAAAAACTTCTTTCCGCACTTTTTTGCTCAGAAGATCTCTCATATAGTCTCATTGCCCTTCAGCTGGTATTAAAATTAACATGTCTGATTATCAGACGTCTTTCTAAAGCTGTTTCTCTTCTTAATTTCATCATCAAAACCATATCTTGACAAGAGAGGTAGAGCTCCGGATAGTCAAATTCACCCTTTCAATATCTTTTCACTTTCACTCATGGGTGCTTCATTAGTAGGTTCATCTGTTATCTTGCTTTTATCTTCTATATCTTCATTCTCTTCTTTAGTTATTGGAGCTCCAACCCCTTCATCTTTTGCTATGCATAACAATAATTTATCCAACTTCTCATCAAATATCTCGGATCCTTCCAATAAATTTTGAAGTCCATCCAAAACATCTTGGAGACTTAAGGCTTCCTCATCTGTATATAGATACATATTTCTGAAAAAAGAAAAATCTAAACTCCACTGCCACTCTCGCTTTCAATATCTCTTTGATGTATAAAAATACTTCTTTTTTGAATTCACTTATGAATTCTTCTAATTTTTTCAGAGATGGAGGGTTCTATCTTTTCTTTTCCTTCTCTTGCCCAAAATATTTCTCACAGACACCTGCAAAGGAACAGTCCGTGTCCTTGAGATGTTATCAGTCCACAAACAAGCTGCAAACCCTCCAACTTCAGTAAAATCAAGGAAAGTAGAACAAAGGATACATTGTTTCAAAAGAAAAAGAAAAACCAAGTTCCGGCTTCCGAATGGCAGATTCAACTTTCTCTGATTCGTTTCAGGATTAAAAAAAAAAAAAAGCAAAAGTCTCCAAGTATCTTTAATAAAATTTAATAAATAGTAGGAGGAAGGATTGTTAAAATAAAAAAGAAGTTTTAGTTCAGCCGAAAAATAAGGTAACAGGAAATAGAAGAAAAAATCAATTCATTCACTTAAGAGGAGAAACGGAAAGCGTTACAATCACTTCAATCCACAAAACGTTGTTACATAGAAAAAAAAGGAAAAAAACACTAAGGCAGTCCAATAGAGATAAATTTCGCCGCTTTATTCTTAGCTTAAAGGACTAATTTATCCTAGAAAAAAAAAGTTTCTTTGGGTGATCATTCTCAAAGAAAAAAATATCTCACCAAATAGACTCACTTTCACTTTCACTGCCTTTCCTCCGGAGCCGTCTCCGACTTTATCAGCCTGGGGGCTGTCTATTTACTGCCGCTTTGGAGCCCTTCCCTTGGGTCAAATAGGGACTTTGCGATGTCCCTGTGACCAGCAAGGATTTGTCTCCCTTTCACCGTCTCTCCGGGACGGCTTAGGTCCATATGGACCATTACAGCTGTAAAAGAATCAATGGCGGTCTCGGACTATCGAGACCGCACATTGTGTCATCGCGATGTCTGGCTCTCCCAAGTTTTTAATATGAAATTCTGAGATCAGAAACCATTGCTCAAACAAATGGTTTTCCTATCTATGCTAGGGAAGAGGGAGGAATCATTCACATTGTCCTGCAATGAAATCAGCTACTCTTGAAGCTGAGAAACTGAAGGTGCGATGTTCTTCTCCCAAGTTTGCTTTATCAGCAATGTCAGTGACTGGTGATAAAAACTGGAATGCTGTCAATCAAATCTCCAGAGCCCATAGATACCAATAAACAAGTCAATCATTTGGATACATCTTCAAGTTATTTGTGATTCTTTCTCTACACTGTACTTAAAAGAGAAAACAAGCAATTTGCTTTCTTTTGGATGTACATAATAAATAGATCATTCGGTTTCTCTTCCTATTATACTCTGCTAGTAAAAGTTCGGCCTTAAAACACTGTAAAAGAGAAAATGAAATACATTATCACAAACTGCAGAGCAATGATAGGACACAAGTATCCATTCTATAACTATAGACTTGCTAATTACTGCATGGGTAACAAGTAGCTGCAAGGAAGTCCTATATAAAACCTAAACAGCAGCCCCTGAAAAAGCTATAAGAGAATTCCATTGACAATATTTTGGACTCTTTTACAGATCATGCTGTGTGTGTGTGGCCTCTGCGCTTAGTGGCCAATGCAAATATTACCCTGAACCAAAGTTCACAGAGCATCTAATGGAAATTTCACACCACAGAAGGCTGACTCAGCTCCCTAAAATATTGGGAGATTAAACAGATTTCATAGTTGACTCTGATGGGGCAAAACTGTGGTGGAAATGCATAATGAAATATTGTGGAAGTTGGCCTTCCTGTTTTTCTCTCTTAACATCAGAGAAGCAGGTGTGAAAATCTGCTGGTGCACCATTTCTATTCATCTGTGTTAAGGAGGTTTTTAGAGAATAGGAAGAAAGTATGTAGGAAGCACAAAAGGCTAAACCCTACAATGACTGTATTATAAACTGATGTTGGATTCTTTATTTACCAAAAGTTACATCAAAGTATATCTGTCATCTTCCAATAAGACGTCGAACAACTCTGCATGGACTCAGTAAGTTTCTGAACTCAATTCAGATTAAGAGCTACAAGGTTCAAGACCAAAACAGCTATTGAATTGCTGTTTCCTGCATGAGCCCATCCATCCATCGTGACCTTTTTGTGACTCTAAAATCATGTGAAATAAGAGAGATTTTTTTTCCAGCAGCAGGAAAGAATAGATTCCTTGTTTTATAAAACTCTGAGAAAGAAAAAAGGCATAATGTTCACATCCCACCATTCCCTTCTCATTGCACTTTATTTTGGTGCTTTCCTTTCCTTTCACTTTCCCTCTCTTTGTCTGTTGATTGACTGATGACTTCAGAGGACTGAAATAATGCTCAAGATTATATTTTCACTGACTGAAAGTATAAATCTATCTGATTTTCTCAAACATCAAATTACACTTTCAATGTAGCCCCTTGCATCTCTGTGCCCAGGGTAACAGGATCACCCCATGCAAGCAGCTCTAGCTATTTACCCTTAATTAGTTTTCCAGCAAAACGTTGCTATTTCTCTCTGTTTTTAATATGCTAATTCAACCATTTTTAATTGACAGGAGTTTGGATTTTATTTCTGTCACACTGAGTTCATCTCTCTCCATGCTGCCCTTTATTGCTTCTTTTTTTCATATGCTGGTTGTATAAATTCCTACTGCTTTTTAACTGCCTCATATCCAATGTATGTTGATATAAATGGTAGAAATAACAAAATTGAATAATTTCAGGTAAAACTGTAAAGGGATGGATGCCAAGCTCCCAAAAAGCATTGATGGCCAAGATTCTATGACATTATTTTGACTTTCCTATTTAGCTTCCTTTATTCTCAATACACCAAATTAAATTCATCAGGCAGTTGCTTCTTGATAATGCTCCTTTAGAATGCAATGGATGTGAATGGCACATGCTTGAATGTGTTGAAGATTTGCAAGGCAAATAAGATTGTCAATTAAAGTGTTAAGATATTCATCTCTTTAATTTGCCTAAAATAATTCACTTCATGATATTATATATGCCTAAATTGAAATAGCAGATTGTCTCTTACACTCTCTTTATCTTTATCCGTACAGATCTTGCTTCTGGCAGTTCACAACTCCAAGCTTCTAGGCTGACAATTTTTAACTGTTTTTTTAAAAAAGTAGTTACTGCCTAACATAAGAAATGTAGAAAAATATTATGTTTTCTTTATTCAAGTGATAAAGAAACCAGCCAACAACTCTAAGCACCCTATTTTATACATACCCTTCAAAAGACAAGAATGGAATTTGGTTATAGGATCAGCAATGAATAATATTGCCCTTAAATAAGTAATCATAAGATTTTATTACATTTTTCCCAGCATGAATAAAGATATTGTCTACTGGATCCTTCTATGAGGTAATAATATTTTAGAAAGGGGTAAAACATCTGCTTCCAGATATTATTAGATTCCAAATTTCATCTTCCCTCTGCATCATGTTAAATGTTGAGGGATGTTGGAAACGATACACTTGGTTCACCCATAGTAATCATATAATTTAATTAATTTTTACTTAGAATGATATATGAACCTACCTATTATGGTTTAATTGTATCTACTTAGCAAATATTTCTAAATAAATCATCACATAAAGTTCTACATGAATACAGTTTTCTTGGCAAGGTATTATTTGTTTTTATCTTATCCTTATTATTTTTATAAATAATTCAAGGCGGCAAACATACCTGATACTCCTTCTTCCTCCTCTTTTTCTTACAACAGCAACCCTGTGAGGCAAGTTGGGCTAAAAGAGAGCAAGTGGCCCAAAGTCACCCAGCTGGCTTTCAAAGGTAAGGCACAGTCTGCTGGTTTCCAGCCTGGTGCCCTAACCACTAACCCAAACTGGCAAGTTTGGGATAATCACAAAGGCACAAGCAGTGCTGTTTTTAGTTATGTGACAATCTTGTAATTCTGCATGTATGACATCCCCACAGCTTTCCTTTATGGAAGGAGAAATACTGTTTTACACACTCAATGTGTAGTTAGACTGCAAGGCTAAAATTGGATGTATCCAAGTAGAAGCCCATGTTTTATCACAAGCACCTGTCTTTCAGCCTCACTCACTTCGCCGGGCAAGGATGAAATCCTGGAGGTGGCATGTAAAACATTTACAGTTATAATAAGAATGTTACCTTTTCCCTGTTGCTATGTGCTGTTAGGGACCGATGAGCAGCTCCCCTTAAGGCAGTCCTGTAGTTGTAAAAATTGCCAGTAGGATCCATCTGGTGCTGAAATAAGAGGGAGTGGTGGGGTGTGAAGAGAGAAGGGCCATGTGTAAGTTCTCGAGTCAGATAAAAGCTGGTATTATCTTTCCATCACAAAGTTTATAACTTGATAAAAAGACTACATCACACAAGTGAATTGAGAAGATGACTTGATTTTTCCCCCTGCAGATCAGTCACTTTCTGTTATCTCCTTTTATTCTCTCTCTTTATGTTTTTATGGAATAAATTCCTAAGGAGGCATATAGTACGCTTCCTAATGCTAATTTTTTGGGGGTATATGGCTTGTTCTTACTTTATTTGTGGTTGTATCAGGATTGAAATGAATTTACTCTTCTGTGAGAACTTTTCCATTCTGGGATATCTGGGTGAAGAATCTGACATGGTATGAGAATTCCATTTAATCATGTGACCCTCGATTATGAACATTCAAGTCTCAACAAACATACAACTCTCAACGTATTACCTCAAGAATAAAAAACTTGGCTGTTTTCACTTTTGACCAGGTCTTCTTTAGCCTAGAAACTGGACTCATGTTCATTCCAGCTGGAGGGAAAGAAGATGACCAATAGAGGAGAACATTAAGAAACAGAATAATTGTTGAATACCCTTAAAGCGATACAGAAGTGACATGGGCACACTTACAGATGATTGCCATCAGTGAATTAAAGTTCCCTATGTTAAAGCACTCTCGGGCGACATCAATGAAGAATTCAATGACTTGTGCCCTCTGCTTCTTTTTGGCAGGCTGTAAATAAACAAGAAGATGAAAATGTAAAAAAATGATTGAAATGTCATCACTCCATCAATAGGAAATGTCTTATTTTTTTACTGCGCAATCCAATGGTTTAGCATGTTGGATAATCTCATTCAAATCACTTTGATTATTGACATTCACTCCTGGTAGCTCTAGGAATCAAAATTCCAATTAGACAGTGACTGAAGCCTAGTATACCTTTAAAAAAATAAGTCTTCACTGCTGATCTGACAAACGTATACACAAAAGACAATTAATTCCAGAAATATCCTGTCTAGCAAATTATCAGTGCAATGACAACTATTATAATTTTTTCCCAGGCTTTAATTAATTAGACAGGCAGTAAAGGCATTCGCAATGTCGGTCTTAGTTCTGTAGACCACAAATAAGTTCATCTTTTCTCCACTGTCTATGTTAGATGGGACTCTATTTCACCATTAAAGAGTGGCAGTCTTCTTGGACTCAGAGTTTCTGCTCAATGAGCAGATGGGAGCTGTAATCAGGAAGGCCTTTCCATAGCTTCATCTGAGTCTGTGGTTTATTTTCTAGATCAGGGATTCTTCAGATAATACTTGTGTCCTGGTCACCCCATTGTTTGACTACTGCAATATGCTGTACAGGGAGTCACCCTTGAAGTTTCAGCTGGTCCAGAATGTAGCAGTGTAGGAAAATAATGAGCATGCTTTGGTATGCCCATGTAACACTTATACCTTGGTTGCCAACCTGCTTCAGGGTGCCATTCAAGGCGCTTATTGTTTCCTTATAAAGCCCCAAAAGGCATAGATATCACTTGTCTCCCATAGTATCTGCCTGGCCAATTTGTCAATTAAACAATGCCTTCTATTGGGATCCTGGAAATGTGCCTTCTTTGGAGAACAAAAAAACATGACCTTGATGGATGGAGGGAAGATCTGTTATCAGGGCAACAAGCAGATAAAGATTGGAGAAACTCAGATTAGTGGCTGAAAGCATCTCAGGCATCCCCCAACTTCACTCGAAGATAATAGAGAAAAATTCCAATAATAAAAATAGTTTTTGGCACCCCTAGAATCTGTTTCTTGATTTGGTCTACCTTGTAAGGTTGATCCTTTCTCCCTAGCAGTATATGCTGTCTACAATGAGTTTCTCCTTGATTTCACCATGCTGATGTTTTGAAGGACCTTGAAAACCTGGGTTTTCACCCAGGCCTTTGGCAAGTATGAGTGTCAACCCTCCTTTGGACTACGTGAGATTCTTTCATTCCCATCCAGTTTTCCCTCATTCTTCCCATTTTCATTCTTCATTGTTGTCTATCACTGCATTTTTTTTCTTGTTTTTAATGTTTTTTTTAATTTGTAACCACCCATGGTCACTGAGAGTTGGGCAGCATCTAAATGTAAATAATATTAATAGTAATAAGAGCTGAAGAGTCATATAGGTTAGATTTATATCTTAAATAAATTTAACCTTAAAATCACATTTATTTTTTGTGACCTAGATCTGTTCCTTTCTTTGCCTTGGGCTAACCTTCTTTGTGGAGTATGAGCTCCAAGAATGCCACTCAATAGCCAAGTTTGATCTCTGGCTTCTCAATCATTCCACTCCCACTATACCAAAATGATTGCTTCATCACTGCATCGATAGCCTGATCATTGCTTGAGGTTTACTGCAACATTTCTGTGAAATGCATGCAAACTTAACGCTTTTATTCATTTTAAAAAAGACAATCTCGCTCAAACAATTATTTTTAATGAGAGAAGAAAAAAAACAATCCTCCATAGAATTTATTACCAAATGCTTTCAAAATAATCATAATGATGCCATCAGTATAACAGGATCTGACTTACCATACAGATTTCTGTTGCTACAAGATAGCAGAGTCTATTGAACCATTTCACATAAGCCTCAAGATTACTAGTCTTCTTCTGTTCACTGAAACAAGGCTGGAAAATAAAATAAAAATAAAAAAGATAAAACATGACATGAACTAAATCCTCCAGGGTTTTTTTTTTCTGAAGTTTTGTTGTTTTAAATTATTGAAGGTATCTAAAAATGTTGCTCAAGAGACAACTGTATATTTTTGAACATGTTCACATGTGTACACACGATTGCCTGACAGGCTGGGCATGTGGAACTCTGCTTTAAATATAAAAAGATGGGAAGTGTCAGATGTCTTTGATTTCACAGCCTACAGCCCTTTCTGCAAATCAAATCGATGCACGATGAGCAATTCTGTTTTGCCAACAGCAACTGTTCAGAATGCTCCCCACCCCCACCCCATCTACACTCACTGAGATATTAACAGGGAGGATAGTGCTATTTGCAAAGAGCAACAAGAATCTGGAAAATGAAATCAGAGGAATGTCCTTTTTTGTGTTAACAGTCACATTTCATCTGGGCCTTTAACAAAGTAGTTCTCCAATGTTGACAAATGCAATGGCTGACGCTGCCGTCGGAGTTGTCTAACATAAAACAATATTTCTGAGAATGAGAAGGGAAGACAAGGGAGCAAATGCCCTGGTTCTTGATTGGAATGATATTTGCTTTGAAGAATTGTTTCTTTCAGAAGATAATACCTTTGCTACTGACCTCTTTATCTTAACCTACCTCTATATCATCAGTTGCCGTGAAACAAGTCACCCAAATGGCAAAATTCATCAGCAAATGTCATTCTTGTGACCTAAACTTTTTAGACAGAGGTTCCTAGGCAACCACTCACAACTGGGACCTCCCAGTTTTCTTTCAAATGAATTTCAATCTAGAGACTTAAGATGCAATTCAATAACATCTACTCTGTAGCTATTCCCACTGAGTCCAGTGGGACTTGTTCCCAAGTTGGTATGCACACTCTACAACATTAAACTACTGAAAAAGATTCCAGCCACAGAGAGTATTTTAAAAGCATTTATGAATCTGTATTTTGAAATATTTGTTCAACTTTTAGCAACCGCTAGAGGGTATCAGGAAATATTAGAACAAATATCTCTTATTAATGTTATCATTTCCAGCTCAGGCCTTAAGGATACAATAAATCAACGAGGAGGAAGTTTTTATGCAGAGAAAAGGGGATTCCCATAAGTGGAATAAATATAGAAAAAGATGCCATTGGGATTTTTGGGTTTCACAATATTTGCAAATTTCTCCATTGCAGAAAACATCTCCTAAGGCTAAAGTTGATTAATGAGAGATGATGGAATTTTATGTAAAGCAGGAAATACCTTTAAAATGCAAGCAGCCTAAAGCAAATTCAGTGTGATGGAATATAACTAGAAAAGAAATAACATTGCTGTTGTGGTTCACGGCAAGAGGCGGCAAAAGTCATTTAAGAAGTGACTTAAGCATCCTTTTCCATATACAGCAATCTTGCTTGGGATGGTATTGGCTAGTTAACAAATTATTTTGAGTTCTATTTGCTACTACATGTCACGATGTTAAAAAGTTTGCTAGGCCTGAACTGCCTAAACTGATACTCAAGAGTTAAACTAAGAAAGCTTTATTGCGCAGGTCATAAAACAAAAAAGGGTTCTTATCTGAAAGTGATTTATTGCGCACGCGTTACACATTCCAAAAAATTCCTCTCTTCTTTGTTCGGCAGCCAACTTTTGGCTGACGAAGCTTTCATTATCAAAATGTAACCAATTAGTTACTTTTGTTTTTCATTTACTTTTATTATTTCATTAATTAAAGTTTGTTTATTAATTAGAATATTTTCTTAAAGAGTATTTCTTTTCTAAATATCTCAAAAGATATGCAGAAGGGAATCAGCCACGGTTCATCGATCTCTAACAGGGTGTTTTTTTCCCCTGACAACTTGGTAGCAGAGGATGGTTTTTGATGATACAAGCTGAGATGACTACAATTTATGGCTGTATTTTCCCTTCATGCTATCTAAAGATAACCGACTAAGGCTAATTAGCCATGTCGAAGAAGAGAAAGAAAAGAAAAAAACACGGACATGGAAAGCACTTGAAAGAATCCATTCCCTCGGACACAGAGAAGCAAGATCAAAACGTGCTTCAGGAACAACAAATTCCTTCAGGTGCCGAGCCAAATATGGGAGAAGGAGCTACAGGACGCGACATCCACGAAACGAGGTCAGTGGTTCCTCCTTCTAAAATATCTCCAGGAGATTATGAATTTTTGGGGGCCAAGCCAAAACTTCCCACTCTGCCAGAGCCACTCCATTCCCAGACCCTCGCAGATTATCAAACGATTGATGAATGGCAACTGCCGGCACAGAAAATATCCTCCCACGCAGAAAGCAGATTTTATAACATCTCCCCAGATGGTGAGCAAGAAATGCAAAGCTATCTAGATCAAATAGAACTGTTTGAAAAATATGCTAAGGAGGCGAGAGTGTGTTTTGAAGAGATAAGGCGAAGTAGAAGAAGCTCCCCCACTCCCAAAAAGTCTGAGGACGCCATCTTGTCTTCTTCAAAACAACAGCCTAAGACACACCCCACAGAGTTCATTGGTCAATTAGAACAAAGAGACATGTACACGTCACCGAGGTCACGTGGTCCCTTTGAGCCCATTGAACTTCAGCATACGTATAGAAAGGAGAGGCAGCCAAAAAGTGAAGCTGCACTGCCATCTGCTGGCGGAGAAAAATTATTACAACAAAAGGTGATGAATTTTAAAGAATTAGCTATGAGTCCTTTAGAAGCCAAAACTTTGTCTCCAAAGGTTAAGTCTTCAATACCCCCTGGCGGTGTGGAATTCTCCCTAGATGGAAAAAGGCAAAGCCAAAGGCGAATTCGAGGAAGCCAATTTGATGTTGCCACGCAAAGGCCAATGATGCAACCCCAGCATCCCCTGGTTCAACAACCAGCTTTGCAACCAGAGCAACAAATCATTCCTCAGCAGGTATTCACAGTCACCCCCTTGACTGGTGAGTCCAAATTAAAGGAGTCAGGAGAGAATTATAAAGCCTGGGTCAGTGAAATTGCGCTCTTGCTTCGAAGAGAAGGCACATATTCCATGGTTTTTAATCCTCCTCCTCCACCCTGGACGCCTGCAATAAGAAACCTTGAAAACAGAGCAATCACGACTTTACTCATGTCAATGGAAATTGAGATCCAAGGTATCTTTCCACCTGATGCAACTGCCCAAGAAATTTGGGCTATTTTGGAAGATTGCTACAGACCCGTTTCAATTGAATCCTCATGTTTGCTCATGTCTGAGTTCCATGGTTCGAAGTTGAAACCTGGTGAACGAATTGGTGGACATTTGACCAAACTGAAAAGAATGAGAAGTGAATTGAGACAAAATGGCCATGTAATCGATGATATCCAAATGATTAGCATCATCATTAACTCATTGAATTATGAATGGAAAGATGCTGTTGCAAAGATTAACTACGTGCCTATTGCTCAACGCACAGTTAACCACGTTTGCAGACTTTTAGTGGAAGACGAAGCTATCAGGTTAGCTACCCCACATCTGCAACGGCCTCCAGCACCAAAGGCTCCAGCCAGACGTCCCTTCCGAGGAAGAGGCTACGCTCCAAGGATGCCAAAATGCTACACCTGCAACCGTGTGGGACATGACACCCGGGATTGTCCCCAACGAGTTCCAGCTCCTGTCACGTACCAGCCCAGAGGAACAGATTCCAGAGGCAGAGGTAGAGGCGGAAGACAAGGTCGTCGTGGTCCAAGGCGTGATCCACAAGCTCCGCTTGCAACACTGGCCATAACCAACGTTCCACAACCTGATCCAAAGTTCGACAGACGTCTTTTGTGGACTTTAGATAGTGGAGCAGCTGTGCACGTTACCCATAGAAGGGAACTTTTCACAGAGATGGGCGAACCAGAGCCCGAGTATCGAGAACTGTATTCCTTCACCAACCACACTTGCAAGGTTATGGGAAAAGGAACTGTTTACGTTGAAGAGCTCGATACACACATCCCTGATGTTTATTACATACCTTCAGCAACCAGTAATTTGCTTAGTCAAAGTCACTTGTCTAGAGAGTTAAAGTTCCAGGTTCACCACCTCGAAAAAGCAAGTTACTTAGTTAAAGATGGTGATATTGTTGCTGAAACTATGCTGATTGGTGGTGTTTATTACTTAAAGCCAAAGCCTAAAGGGCAAGCACAGGCAAGTATGCAAACTCCAAAAAGGCACAACGCAGACCCAGAGAGAGTTGTCCCAGAGAGAGAAAGCGTTACTGTGCCAAAGGCTCCTAAAGCCAACAAACAAAGAAAACAGAAACAGATTGCTCAAAGCAAGCCTGAGGGTCCTCATGAAACTGTTAATGTTGAGAATTCACTAACTGGTAAACCTTTGCATTCCAGGTGTATTCACAAGTGGCACAGAAGATTGGGGCATGCTAGTTTCCGTGTTCTTAGAAAGATGCCGGAGTTCGCAAAAGGTTTGGATCTAAAGGGGTGTAAGGTGTTTTTGGATTGTGCGGTTTGCAAAAAGGCAAAATCCAAGGCGGCTGCAATTCCCAAACACGCTACACGCCGGTCAACACGCATTTTTGATTTGGTACACACTGACATAGTGGGTCCTTTCCCACCAACACTTGGTGGCAGAAAGTATTTTTTAACAATTGTAGATAATCATTCTAGATATGGATTTGTATATCCTATGAGAGAGAAATCTGAGACCTTTCAGATCTTTAAAGACTTTGCAGCGTTTGTTTCTACACAATACCAAGTTCGCATCGCCAGAATCCAGAGTGACCGTGGTGCAGAATTCATGTCTCAGCGTTTCCAGGACTGGATGCGTAAGAATGGAATTCTTCATCAGACATCTGCTCCATATACACCGGCTCATAACGGAGTCGTAGAAAGAAGACAAGGGGTTCTACAAACCATGATGCGTTGTCTTCTAGAAGATGCCAATCTCAGTAACGCATACTGGGGTGAAGCAATCAAATATGCAAATTACATTGTCAACCGTACTTGGAGCAGTGTAATCAATCAAACTCCTTTCTACATGCTGTATGGCTACAAGCCTGATCTCAAGAACCTCCACATTTTTGGTTCATATGCTATGGTGAACACTCCTATAACTCAAGGACCAAAGAGACTAAGATTTATGGGTATTGATGATAATTCAAAATGGTACAAATTCATTGATACTAAACATGTGATTGTCATTTCACAATCTGCTAATTTTGAGGAAGACATTGACTGGTCCAGGATTCATTCCAATGATCCTGAAGTTTATTTTCCTAGAGATGGTGTTCCAGATGCCACGCAGCCTGATGACAATTCGCAGGCAGATGTTCCTTCTACCAGTTCTTCACAACCTGATGTTCCGTCTTCTCAAGCCGCGGATGCTGATGCTAGCGACGAACGTGAGGACGAGGATGATGATGAAGAAGAAGAAGAAGACTGGTCTGTTGTTCCTAGACGCTCCAAGAGGGCCACAAAAGGAATCCCTCCACAACGTTATTCATGGCAACTGACAAAATCACCAGTACCTTTGATTTGCAACGTTACTCTTCCTCCAGAGACATTCACACAAATCAAACAGCTTCCTGATTCAGAACAAGACAAGTGGTATGATGCAATGCAGGATGAAATGGACAGTTTAAAGAAACTTAATGTATTCACACCTGCAAAACCTCCAGCAAACAAGAAAGTCATTGGCACCCGATGGGTCTACAGAATCAAGAAGAAACCGAATGGTGAGTCCTTATACAAAGCCAGACTGGTAGCTCAGGGTTTCGCTCAACGTTATCCTGAGGACTACACAAACACTTACTCACCAACAGTCAGAACTGAAAGTGTAAAAATTGCTTTAACCACTGCAACTATTCTTGGTTTAGAAGTTTTCCAATTTGATGTGGACACAGCTTATCTACATGCAGACCTAGATGAAGAGATCTACGTGAGAAGCCCTCCAGGATTCCGAAAGCAAGAAGGGGATACCTGGTTCCTGAACAAAAGTCTTTATGGTCTGAAACAGTCAGGTTTAATGTGGTATTTATGTCTTACTGACAAACTAAATTCAATGGGCTTTATTAAGTCCGAAACTGATGAATGCGTGTTCACAAAAAGATCTAACAATGCATATGAGATAATTCTTGTTTATGTTGATGATATTGTTTATATTGGTCCAAATAAGAAAATGAGTGAGATTTTTGCTAAAAGTTTGCAGAGATACTTCACACTAAAATCTTTAGGACACATTAGCACTTATTTAGGTGTTCAAATTGAAAAGACACAGAAGGGGTTTAGTCTTTCACAAGAAGAGAAAATTGACCACATTCTACATCATTGCAACATGAAAGATGCTAGCACAACAAAGACACCCATGCAAACAGATTTTCACAACTTAACACATGAACCAAGTCCTGAGTTCGAGGATCAAACACTTTATCATTCAGTCATTGGTTCACTATTATACATTAGTAGTTGGACCAGACCTGACATCGCACTTAGTGTTAATCTTTTATCACGACACGTAGGTAAGGCAACACAATTTCATTGGTCATGCATTAAGAAGTTGTTGAAATACCTAAAACACACTAAGCACATGAAGTTATTGCTAGAACCAACACACACTGATCAACCAAAGCTGATTTGTTTTGCCGACGCCGACTGGGCGAGCGACAAGAAGTCACGCAAAAGCACTTCTGGTTACATGATGTTCCTAAATGGTTGTCCTGTTTACTGGCAAGTGAGAAAACAGAGTTTTGTTTCATGTTCATCTACTGAAGCTGAATATGCTTGTGTTTCAGATGCTTGTAATTCTCTAACGTGGTTTGATGCTTTGATCACAGATATCTGGACACGTCCGATTCGACCAATCACTGTGATGGAAGATAATGTATCTGTTGTCTATATTTCTGAGTCACATTTCACAGGTTCTAGGTCCAGACACATTGACATTCGTTATCAAAACACAAAGCAATTAGTTAAGCAAGGTTTTGTTAAATTGCAATATGTTTCTACACATGATCAGATCGCAGACATGCTTAACAAACCACTCGCCGCAAATCAACACGAATATCTGCGAAAGAAGATGTGCCTTAATTGATGATTTGATGACGTCAGCCCAGACTAGCAAAAGAAGGGGTGTCACGATGTTAAAAAGTTTGCTAGGCCTGAACTGCCTAAACTGATACTCAAGAGTTAAACTAAGAAAGCTTTATTGCGCAGGTCATAAAACAAAAAAGGGTTCTTATCTGAAAGTGATTTATTGCGCACGCGTTACACATTCCAAAAAAATTCCTCTCTTCTTTGTTCGGCAGCCAACTTTTGGCTGACGAAGCTTTCATTATCAAAATGTAACCAATTAGTTACTTTTGTTTTTCATTTACTTTTATTATTTCATTAATTAAAGTTTGTTTATTAATTAGAATATTTTCTTAAAGAGTATTTCTTTTCTAAATATCTCAAAAGATATGCAGAAGGGAATCAGCCACGGTTCATCGATCTCTAACAGGGTGTTTTTTTCCCCTGACACTACAGGTAGTCCCTGACTTACAATCATTCATTTAGTGACTGTTCAAAGTTACAACAGCACTAAAATGTGATTTATGACCATTTTTCACACTTACAACCATTGCAGCATCCCAATGGTCATGTAGTCAAAATTTGGATGCTTGGGATCTGGTTTATATGATGGTTGCAGTGTCCCAGGTTCTTTTGCAACCCTCTGACAAGCAAAGTCAATGGGGAAGCCAGATTCACTTAACAACTGGGTTACTAACTTAACAACTGCAGTGATTCACTTAACAACTGTGACAAGGAAGGTTGCAAAATGGGGCAAAGCTCACTTAACAATTGTATTGTTTAGTAACAGAAATTTTGAACTCAATTTTGGTAGTACGTCAAGGATTACCTGTACTTTTTGGTTCACTTTCTAGAATGTTCTTTAATTCTTTCATACCTGATCTGCTATCCCTAACTATTTCCTTACTTTCTTCCCTTTGCAGCAGCCTTTCCTTTTCAATCCAGATACATTCAGGGCTGATATGGTTTTCCCCGATTCTTAAAACTTGCTGACTGATCTAACTTAATTTCATTCTAGACATTCTTTCCTTAATTTCCACCAACATCTACTTCTCATCTATTTTTATTTCATTTAACAGCCAAGTCCACTGTGTTTTCTATAGATTACACAGGCCTCCAACTAAACACATTGTCTTGGATACTGTTATGCAGTAGCCAGATTTTGCAAATGCTAAATAAATAAAAGGACATGCGGCAGTACAAGCAAGGAAGACTGTACCAGTGCACAGTGTGACTTGTTCTTTGCACCAACAGATCAGATTTAGTAACATGCGGCTCACAAGATTCAAAGAAACTCCTCATCCTCCCATGAAAGAACCAAAGTTGTGTGAATTGCACAACAGTCCTGAAAAAGTTAATTGATCCTTCATACACACCAACTATATGCTAACTTTATTTTGAAATTATAATCGCCATAACTACCAGATGCTTTGCAGGTTTATTCAATAAACAGCAAAAAGATAAGGAAATTATAGCCAAAGTGAGGTGTGGGAAAGGCAATCCCCTCCACACACACCTGTTTGCTACATGATCAGTTACACTGCCACAACCCTACACTTCTGATATGTTTCGACTATAATTAGAGATGAAAGACAGGCATTTAAAAGGACATTACATTTAGGCTCATGCAACTGTAGCAGCCTCTGATGCAAATCCATTTGCATCAGAGGCTGTTCAGTCCATCAGCCTAAATATAAAACAAATTATTATTTTTTTATTAGCATTTTACGAAAGAATGACATGGATTTTGGTTTCTAAACAATTTTAAATTTTAAATTAAGCCAACTTCCTTGGAACAGCCTGCATTCTCTCTCTCTCTCCCCCTCCCTCCCTCGCTCTTCTAATGGATTCCAAGATACCAAAATGTACAGAGCAACCATCAATCTCTTGATAGGCTAATCAAGAGGTCTCAAATTGTCTAATACAGTTTGAAGGGTGGACTTCAACTCCCAGGATTCCCCAGTCCACCCAACTTCAAGTTGCCAAGGTTGAGAAGCACTGGGTTAATCATAGCAGTATTAACGACCCACCCACTCCTCAGAGTTTCTGATTAAATATTACAAATATTGCAAAATAAACAAAATATGCCTATGTAGCTGAAGCAGTGTAGTATTCCAGCTGCACTGGGAACCTGAGGTTTTTCCTGGATGATGTGGAAGTTGGCAGACTATTGTTAGAAAGGATAAACGGGTGGAAAACCAAAAGCTAATACAATACAAAGGATAGGAATCAGCATGATTTTCTCTGAGATTGTTCTCACAACTGAGCTATTTCAAATGGATTATTAAAAAAGACAGATTCCTAACCTGACTACAAATGACCTGTCACTGAAGCCTTTAGGCACACCGTCTTATAATGTAGTTGGTCAACCTTTTTATTCCTCATTTATTCCAGACCAGAAAAGTCTTATGATATTTGCAGGAAAGGCAAAGTCAATGCCTGAAGAAGTGAGCTTGTTATTAAAACAACAGATTTTAGGCCAGAAGAGGGCTTTTATGCTTCCCAACCATCTCTTTGTTTCCTCAATTCTCTTGCTGTTTTGACCTGAATAACAAACATTCCTAACTGATCTCCAGTTTTTTGTCTCCTGGGTTTTGAAAAGGGGCTAGACTGGCACGATCTGCCCTAGCTGTCATTTTTTATGGCCTCTTCTGCCTGCCGAGAGCTCCTGCCTTTATCTTGTCAATGTGGCTGCTGTGAAGGGGGTGGAGGGTTCAGCTGACACACTACTTCCTCCTGGCAGTGTAACATCTTTTCACATCTCTGCCTGCCTGACAGATCGTGGCCTTTCAGAAAGTCAGGGAAAGGTGGATGGGTACTCCTGAAGAACATAGGAAGGAAGCCAAGAAAAGCTGCAGGTATGTTCAATTTGTAGCATGATATTGCTACATTTTAACAGAATAACAGAGTTGGAAGGGACCTTGGAGGTCTTCAAATCCAACCCCCTGCTCAAGCAGCAGACCCTATACCATTTCAGACAAACAGCTGTCTAGTCTCTTCTTAAAAGCCTCCAGTGATGGAGCTCCCACAGCTTCTGAAGGCAAGTTATTCCACTGGTTAATTGTTCTCACTGTTAGGAAATGCCTGATGTTTGCTGGGATTTAGAGAATGATACAAAACATTATGTCAGAAATATTAAAGGAGATCTTTTAAGAATGGAATCAGGTTAGTATGTACAATATCAGCACTGCCAGTAATGATGTCTGCTTCTATGATAGATTATGTCTAAAGATGGTAATAAAGTAATGACATATATGGAACAAATTTTATCTGATAAGATAGACGAAGTATAGAATATACAAGAATGGTTTATTAAAGGC
Source organism: Natrix helvetica (assembly GCF_964273705.1). NCBI lineage: Eukaryota > Metazoa > Chordata > Lepidosauria > Squamata > Natricidae > Natrix > Natrix helvetica. The sequence goes on from NC_138548.1 coordinate 282,710,000, forward strand.
TTGAAGAAATATCTCTAATAATATGAAGAAGAACTGAAGATAAATAAAATCCTACAACAATGGTATGATTGTTAGATATAAAAGGAAAGAATAGAAAGTGGCTTTATTTGATCAAGGTTAAAATAAGACATTATGTTGCACTGTTCTGGCAACCCTTTATGGACTTTTTGCTGATAGCAGGATTGAAAAGTTGATGTTTTATGGATTTGCTTGTATCTTGTCCGGGCATCCAGATTTACACATGTATAAGTTTACATATGTGGGAACAGTGAAATATTTTGTGAGAAGATTCATTTCATTTTGTCTGTAGTCATGCCCTAATTTACTTCCCACCATGGGGAAATCATACATTCATGCAATTGTAGATATCATAAGAAATTATTTAAAATGAATAATATGGATTAGACAAAAAGGAAAATATGGACACAAATACCTTTGTGCTGTCCAAGGGATCTTTATGGCCAAATGCTTGAACAAATTCTTCAGGACCAATATGAGTCAGTCTTTCCTTTTGCAGTAGATAAAATGAGAGAATAAAAGAGCACCCCTAAGAACCATGTGCATTGATTATTTACAGCCCCTAAAGTACCACCATCTAGAACTGGGAGTAGATTTTAAAAGTGATTTATCACCATTGGCTGATTGGCCTCTTCTGGTTTAATCACTATAAGTAACACTTATGGAGAAGCTCGGCTTAAAGTAGGGGCTAACTGTGTGGCAGCCCAGGTCCTTAGTCCAAGTGTCTCAAGCCCATCTGGTGGTATACCATGTTTTTCTATATCATACTTCTTTATAATACTTTCTGTATCACTATAGAAATGTTATGTATGTGAATACAGCGTAGGAAATTACCCTGAACCAGGATCAACATACACTAGGATGCTGATGTATTATGACATAAAGAACTGTTGTGGCCCAGCAGGAGCCATTGGAGCTGCACCAGAATCCGACAGCGAGGGGCCTTCTGAGTCGGCTCTGGAAGATGTGGAGGACCCTGGACAGGGTTCCGACTCCGAGCAGGGATCAGAGAGGCTGGTTGGCCACCAAGAGGCTCCTGAGGCATTGAGCAGTGGTGAAAGCCAAAGGGAGTGTGCTCCTGACATCATGCCTTGGAGCAGTGGGGAAGAGACAAGGGAGTTGGTCTTGGACGCTCGGTAATGGAGGGCTGATAGACGTAGAGAACAACTACACAGATACAGAAGATAATTGGACCCAGGTGGTTATAATTAGGCTCCTCTCAAGATAGTATTTAAGGAGGGACTTTCCTGGAGGCTGGTTGCAGAGTTCAACTTATCTACCAACATTGGGGAAGCATTCTCGTGCCTGTGCCTTACCGTGGAAGTCTGGATTGCTGCCAAGGTCTAGTCAGTGTGTTAATTTACTGTGAATAAATCATCTAGCAATATTCTTGTCTTGGAGTGCTTTGGTGTACGGAGAGGGGGGTCAGAACAAAGAACCATAGAAACATGTTATATATTAGTGTAGTGGTCTAGAAATCTAGAAACTGGGATACCAAAGTTCTAATCCTATCTGAGACACAAAGCCACATGGGTAACCTTCGGTCAATCACTCCAATCAGCCCTAGGAATCAAGCAATGGCAAACCACTTGTGAAAAAATCTGCAGAGACTAGCCCAGGCAACCGCCAGGAGTCAAAACTTGACTCAAAGGCACAAAAACAAATAAACATAAAAGAAGGGAAGGTTAAGGGCTTAAGTAGATTGGCTTCTTTTAAGTTTAAGATAGTCTTGATATTTTTGAGCTTAAGGTATTTCATATGTACGGATAGAAAGTCTACACGCCCATATTAAAATGTCAGGTTTTTTTAAGATGTAAAAAAAAAATCAGACAAAGTTAAATCCCTTCAGAATTTTTTCCACTTTTAATATAACACATAAGCTGAATTCAATTCAACTGAAAAACAAACTGAAGTATTTTAGGGGGGAAATAACATGCATTAATTAATTTAACAAAAAGCTACTGGTCTTTTGCCAATGTTCAGGGTCATGTCTGTCCTTCAAAATTTATATAACATCACCACAATGTAATCTTTTGTCTAGTTCTCTCAAAAAGAAAGTTAGAAGGGACACGTGTACAGAGACATGAATTGGTAATATTATACTGGTGTTTCTAACAGCAACAAGGAACAGATTAATTAAAAAAAGGAAATGCTTCAGGTCCAAATAAAAAAGGTTAAAGAGGAGATGCAAGCTCAGAAATGTAATCTATTTTTTTTTTAAAAAGCAAATATAAATTAAAAGCGTCTCCTCACAACCTTTTCCCATTAAAATCCCACTCTTCCCCATTGGAACTTGTTACTTTTAATCAGGAATTATGGGTTGATTATGAGGACATCTTCTACACGAACCCATCTTTATGTATTTTTCTGCAAATACTTAAATACATAATAGAAACAATTAAAAATCAACTGTGGTACATGATTTAATTTTTCATACTCTGAACTGCATCGGTTGGCACCCAGCACAACCTGACCATCAGCCCTCAGATAATCTACCCTAAACCATCCTGACCCCTTTAGTTGAAATGAATCGCAATGTTTCTTAAGTAAAAAGACAGGAGGAGGGACCACAATTGCTACTTCCTGGCTCCTGTCTTCCTACTTCTCTGCTGACAGAATACAGAGAATATTGGCAATGCAGACAGACTTTCTCTGATATCACAACATTTGAATACTTATAAAAGATGTGGATCCCACTGTCAATAAATGAGCCTTCGTGGACTGCAGTCAAACAGGAATGACAATGCGACTGACTCAAATGTTCACACTGGATTATACATTTTACAAATCTCAACAAGATTTTTTCAGATTTTTTTCCAGAACCTTTCCTCTATAAATAACCAGGAGATGAAACCAAGTATTTATTATCCACTTACCAGTTCTACATGAGTTAGCTGTTGGGCCAAAGTATATGGATCACTGCAGACATTCAACATTTCTCTTTGGATGGATGGAGGTTTACTTTTAAAAGCTACCACTTTATCTGAAACAGCTGCACTGATCTTGACTATCCCTTCTTGGCCATGGTTAAGACTTGCAAGCTTCTGATTCAAGGTTTGTAGAAGCTGATTCATCTTTTTCCAATAGGCCTGATGGGAAGAAAAGAAGGAAATGGACAATTACACACACCAAGTAAAGCATTTTTAAATGTTGGGGAACAAATCTTTTGAATCAATGTTTCTATTCAAGAATGGAATGATCAGACATAGAATAATTTTACTCCCAACCATCTATTCTAGAATATCCAGTCAATTTAATTATAGTTCCACCCTATGTTCCATCCTATAGTTGTCCACCACAAAACTAGCATTTAGCCAGAACATTTGTGCATTTGTGCTCACTGCCAATTGAGCTCACTGACCACATAGGTTAACATAGCTTCCCCCCCCCCAATATCCTCTGTTTTACCAATCTCGAGTCCTTCTCATTTTTAAAATCTCTGAAACATGAACTGTTGATCATTTGTAACACATGTAGAACATCTTATGCAAGAAATGCCAGTGAAATACTATCATTTAAATTGTCATGGCTGATGTATGTGCTTCTCACAGAATCCTCAGTATTCCAATTACAAATACTTACATCTGTAAAATAATCCCATAATGTTGGCAATGAGGTTGCCAACCCCATTCGAAATGATTTTGAATCATTTTACCCCATAAAGTACTATGATATACATTCAATGTAGCATTGTACTGACATGACCAAAACATATACAACACTTCTCTTAAATTACTTGCCCTATCACTCATGGCACTTTGGTATTGAAGCTACTTTAAGTTATCAGGAAATTATTTTGAAAACAAAGATGAAGCAGATCACAGATGGTATGGGTTACACATTATTTAGTGAGATGTTCAAGTTAATCTAATACAGCAGTTGCTCCCAATGAAGCAAAAACAACGAAAGCCACCAAATTAATTGAGGTTAATTCTATCAATATGGGTTCTTAAGATGTGCTGAAGTTCAGAATACAAAATTGGGCAGCAATTCTGTTCTGAATAGGTTGTTGATTATAGATGAAAGTATGCCCAATATTTTGAAAAGATTGGATGGGGATAATAGCTATCCAGACTAAACAAACAAATTAAATATTTGTGGTCTGGAAATCAACCTCATATTGAGAAATACACACACACACATTTTTTCAGTAATTTCATCATGCATTCCATCTCTTTAGCGGGATGTCTTTGATCTGTCCTTTAACTGATTTTAATCTATAGATCTGCATTACAAAATATCTGGAAGATGCATAGGGGTGTAAAAATGAGATCAGCCATTTGTTTACCTATTGAATTATATGGCAGCCTTAAAGATATGGAGAACTACAAACCTGTTATAGAAATTGGCATCTGAGAAGATACATTATTGACTATAGCTATAGTTTTATTATCTGTCTGCCTGTCTGCCAAGAAAATTCAATAATTGCCATCATATGAGTTATGTAAAGGTTTACTGCCCCAAAGCTATTTCATTGAAATGAGGCTGATCAAACCATTTACATTATACTCATCAATGGTAAAATTAATCAAGGTGATTGAAAAATCTGAACTGCAAGGAAAGAGAATCATGTGAAGCTTCTAAATGACCTATAAAGACAAGACAAAACAATGGGTGGACTCTTAAGGGTATTTAATACTGGCCTGTGTACATTTACAGTCTCCTGAATTTTCCATAAACTTCTGAAGGATGTTTAACAAGGTTTGAGTGTTGGAAGGGAAGGCACTGATAAGAAAATTCACTTCTGAAGCAGTGGCTCATAAAGCTATGCTTTGAGCCTTCTTGTTAAAGTGGACATGAGTCACTGTGGAGCAATTGATACAGAACCCATCAGTCAGGTCAATGTAACTAGTGAGGCATGTCACAGACAGAGAAAATCTCTATGGATTATGTCACCTAGCCATATGACTAAGAAGAAAACAGGAAAATACTACCACAGGCATTCTGCAGACATGAACTGCTGATGCTCTGGATGGCTGCAAATGGGTAACTGTGGATGGCTCATCAAACTTCCAGAAAGAGGTAATGAGGCCAGCAGTCTTGATGTTCTACTGGAAATGTGATGAAACCTCCTGGCTCCCAGAAACAGTTTCTTTTTACTAACGCTCCCAGTTGGAGTGGCAACTAACATAGTTTTGAGCAACACGGGTCAGTTCAGAAACTATTTCTAGTTATTTCTTCCCCTGAGATGTCCCATGAAAAAACCGTGCCATACTTTCCCACCCTGAACACTATAGGGCAGTGATGGAGAAACTTTTTGTAAACATGTGCCAAAATTATGCGCGCGGGCACCCCACTCCCACAATGCAATGCCCCCCACCTGCACATGCACATGTGACCCCTGCATATGCATGCTCAACCCCCCGCATGTGGGTGGGGAGTTCTTCACCCTCCGCAGGCTCCGGAGGCTTTCCTGGGCCCTGGGGAGGGCAAAAATTGCTTCCTTCCCCGGTGGGTCTCTGGAAGCCACATTATTGTTGTTAGCTGCACTTTCAGCCAAATGTTTTGACTGGATTTGGCATTTTTGTCCACCTATCAAGTCTTTCCCAAGGACCTGGGATAGGCAGATGTTGCTACTTAATAATAAAGGGATTTTTGCGGGATATAAGCGGTTCCAAGTAAAGCTGCCTTTTACAATTGACTGGTGGCGATTTTGTCAATGCCAATGGTGTCCCACTGATGCTTCAGATACTTTAGAATTGCACTATTTTTATTGGTACCATCTTTGCATATATATATTTTTTGCCATAGCCGTTCTCCTTGTAGGTTCTTATATTTTGTGATTTTCTCACTTCTTTCTCTTCAATTGTGTCTCCAAGGATTACAACATCCGCTTCCCAGACATTGTCGTCTTTCTTAACAATAGTTAAGTCTGGGGTGTTGTTTCGCAGGTGCTTGTCTGTTTGAATTCTAAAGTCCCAGAGCACTTCAGTGTCTTCATTTTCCTGTTACCGTTTTTATTTTGTGGTTCGGGGAATGGATGTTATTTGTAAGTAAGCAGAATTTCTTGTATATATTTTAATGTTCCATTGTTGCTACTTTGTTATGTTTTTGTTTGTAGACAGTCTATGTGATCTTCTTGTGGCAGCTAACTGGGGGGGGTCCACTGTTTCTTCAGCTTCTTTACAGAGATGGCATTTGCTGCCAGTTGCTGACCACTCTGCTCTGGTCTGATATGCATTTATTCTTAAGGCTTTATTTTTGTGGGACCAGAATTAGCTCCGTTGGTGCTATGTCTTTCTTATTGACAATGGTTAAGTATGGGGTATTAGGATTATACATTGAATTAATCGACAGTATTTATCCTGAGCTAAAACCGATGGCCACACACATACATCACCACGATGTAGATGTGGAGACTCTAGAAAGAGTGCAGAGAAGAGCAACAAAGATGATTAGGGGACTGGAGACCAAAATATATGAAGAACGGTTGCAAGAACTGGGTATGTCTAGTTTAATAGAAAGAAGGACTAGGGGAGATATGATAGCAGTGTTCCAATATCTCAGGGGTTGCCACAAAGAAGAGGGAGTCAAACTATTCTCCAAGGCACCTGAGGGTAGAACAAGAAGCAATGGGTGGAAATTAATCAAGGAGAGAAGCAACTTAGAACTGAGGAGAAACTTCCTGACAGTTAGAACAATTAATCAATGGAACAGCTTGCCTCCAGAAGTTGTGAATGTCCCAACACTGGAAGTCTTTAAGAAGATGTTGGATAGCCATTTGTCTGAAACGGTATAGGGTTTCCTGCCTAGGCAGGGGGTTGGACTAGAAGACCTCCAAGGTCCCTTCCAACTTTGCTATTGTATTGTATTTGTATTAGAGTTTACATTAAATTGACTATTGCATTCAAGTTCTAATGTTCATTTCTCTCCAATAGTTTCATTGCCTTAAAACATCCATAAAAATCAGCCATGTTAATATTTCATTGAATGGTAAATGTTTTATGAAATGTTTAAGTTATTAGTCTGTTCTCCAATGCAACTCCTATAGCTCCGGTCTCTGTCTCGTACACTCACTCTCATTCAAGTTTAATGCTATAAAAATACATGGGGAATAACACAAAAAAAATTATTCAAATTAATTCACAAATTACCCCCCTCCAGGGCTTGCTGAAGAAGCCAGGTTTTTAACACTTTCCTGAAAGTCAGGAGGAATGGAGCCAAATATACTTTAGAAGGGGTGGGAGCAATGTCAGAATCTAGTCTGACACAAACCCCAAATCCCCCCGGATGGAAATTGCTCTGTCAGGGAGACCAATTTCTGCAAGAAGAACATAGAAGGGCCTTGTTCAGCAATAAAAACCAAAGAGATCTTAAATACTAATGTATAGGGTACATTTTGACCTTCACCTTCAACTCCGCTGAGTGCCAAATGTTGAAGGATACATATGTTCTATTGGCAAGTTCTTGTACATGATCAGTCTGAGAAAGATCATGTGTATCACAAGGGGTCAAACTCTGAATGAACTGGAAGCTACTTTAATAACCACAGGGGGCATAGAATTCCTCCTATTTTTTGGATTATAGGCTAAAGCATGTTTTTAAAAACTGTAGATGACTGGGCTGAGCCCAAGGGAGGGCGTCAAATGCGTCATCAGTCAAGAGTCCCTGCGTGCGAGATCTAAGAAACCTAAGTCCAGCCCACCTTGAATGCCTGTCTCAATTCCTGCTAATTTCCCTTGATCATTAGTAACTCAGATTCTTGAAGAGAGCTGAAGTTTAAATAAACCTTTATACTCATTTGAACTGCCCTGATCTCCTGATTTCCTCAGCGCTTGACAAACATGTTTTAAAAACTCTTCGGCTTCTGTTTTCTTCCTCAAAATGGCAAACAAGCACACATGTCCAAAAATGTACTGCAATCCTGGAGTAGGAGTGTAATCTGAGGGAAGGAGGGGGCAAGATCGATTTTGTTGTGGAACTCAGGCTGCCCAACTCTGATAGAGAAAGCTCATGGAAGGGGATAGGGAAGGCATATATAGAACATATTTGGGATAGGGATGGCATATACACATCCTGTTGTTTACATGCCTATACGTACCCAATTGCAGGGCTATTCAAACACGCAAAAGGAGGTGATGGCCCTGAATGAGGCACACATGTGTTTTAATATAAACCAGGGGTGTCCAAACTTGGGAACTTTAAGACTTGTGGACTTCAACTCCCAGAATTCCCCAGCCAACATGGCTGGCTGGGGAATTCTGGGAGTTGAAGTCCACAAGTCTTAAAGTTCCCAAGTTTGGACACCCCTGATATAAACAAAGCTTACAAAATCTATTGGTCAGAGTTGAATCAGCAATATCCTACAGGGGTTGGTTCTCTGTCGACCGATTTCAGAGTGAGCTTAATCTTTTATTCCATGAAGAAAGTCCTTTTCCTTGAACGATCCCATTGGCCAAACAAATTTAACTTGCAGTATTTTTTTTTAAAAAAATAACTCAGGTATTACTGTAAAAGTATCCTATTACATTCAATTTCATTAAAAAAATTTTTTTTAATATCCAGATCAGAAATGCTAAAGCACTAGATGTAGAATAATTAATTAATTTAATGTTATTAAACAACAAAAAAGAGAAATTCCATGCTGTTTGGGGAAGAAAGTGACAGGGTGGCCGGAATGATGAGACAAAAGTATTCATCACAGCAGAAAAAAAAAATATGGATGCTGTTTTTCTTTTCTGTACTTTAAGCCAAAGCACATCATTCTTAAGTAACAATGCATTTAAAGATGATGGCAAGCCCCAGCAGGTGGCTTAGGAATTCACATTTTAATTAAGTCTTTTCTTTCAAAATGCAAAGCACAACTCTTGGCAGAAAAAGAAGAACCTTTTTAGTATGCTACATACCTTTCAAAGCACTGCAAGGAGCCTCAAGAAATGCATAGGACCACGAGCAGGAAAAAAAATACTGCTGCAAGGTATTATTAAAATAGTATCAGCGAGAGAGATAATGAATTCAATGAAGCTAGGATTTTTCTGCACATCTGATTCTGGACTGTACTTTTTTGTTCAAATAAGCATAGGCCTGCCAAAGCCAATTAACTACTGATTTTGATCAAGGAAAGTGGCACACTCATAACCCACAAATATATCTACTACTCCAAAAGAAGAAGGGAAGGCAATAGAGGCTGGTTGACTTCTGTTTGATATTTTTTGGCTACCTCAATGATCCAGCATGTATCAAAATATTGTCTCATATTAGTCTTTTCAAAAGGCAGCTAGAACATCTGGTTCTAACTGCATCAGATGATTTCTAAGAATTACTTTGCTAGTATATGAAATTTTATTATTCATTCGTTTGTTTGTTCATTCATTCGTTCATTTTATTGGTTGCCCATCTTACCATAGGGTAACTCTGGGTGGCTTAGAGTTACATAAAAGCTAAAACATAAAATATTAAAACCAAAGAATAAAATCAAAGACACGTGGGGGAGGGTGGGGGCAGATTGGAGTGGGGAAAGATGGGATCTATTATTACTCAATCTATCATCTTCATTGTGCTGATCCCCTACTGGTGCCCCAAGCTGACTGGCAAAACCACATCTTTAGGCCCTTACAAAAAGATATGAGGCTGTACTGTACTTGCAACCTCTATTGTCTTCTTTTTTTGGTATGGATAGGTGGACTAACTCTTTCCATTTTTTGGCTGCTGTATCGTTCTTTGGATTTCCTAGCATGGCTTGTTTAGAACCTTGACAGATTTTTCTGCTCTTGGTGGCTATTTTTGTGTTATGTATATATTTTAATGGAGCTTTTCAACATGGTAGTGACCAGAGTGCTGGTATAATGTCATCTTTTAGGAGTAAGGATTTTTGGAGATAGGACACACTAAGATATGTAGAATATTGACATATTTACTGTACAGTATTTCAGTAATCCATTTCCATATTTTGATCTTCTTTTAATGTCTATTGGTATCCTCAAACTCCAGTTGGAGACTGGAACGTCTTTCTGAATCCAGTCATCTTTTGGGAGATGTTCCTTGTTTTTCCACGATTATTTCCCTGTCTCTACAGATATGATTGTAAATACTGTTTAAATACTGACCTCTTCTTTACAGCTCTTTGAAATTCTTTATTAAATTCTTTCCTAAGAACTCTTTCTTAGTTTTAATTTCTCTTCTCTTTCTGGCATTTTCCAATATATACTGACATCGTTTGTTTTCTTCTGATTTTTAGACTTTGACAGTCTATCTTTCATGACTTTGATTCACTCCGCAGCTCCTTAGTTGCTTCCCTTAAAGTTCAAGACTTCAAAGTGATTCTTGATTTTCTCCTTGAAAATGGGGAGTAGATGCCCAACATTCAAGTGTGAAACCAATTGGTTTACTTTTCCAGCTTTACCTTGGCTTGGAAATTGTATCTGAGTGGTTTGTGACCTTGGGTATGTCTTTGTTATTAAAATTCAGTCCTTCCATCTCCTTCCATCAGTATAGTTAATTCAGTTTTTGTGTATTGTCTGGAGATGGCCATGTATATAGGTATTGTTTTGGTTTTGCTAGATGTTCTAGCCATAAAGAAATCATTGGAATAAGCATTATTTTATCTGGGTTTCTTTCTGCCCAAATAGCTCCCAGCAAATAAATCTTTGGCAGTATGTGCATTTTGCTTTCTTTGAACTCTCATAATTATACTTGCGTCCTTTCTTTGTTCAGATGGACAGATACTGTTTAATGGCTGGCCTCTATATCTGGCCTGATTCCCAAAAAATCCACAGGGTAGTTTTTCTAAGGAACTCAATTTTAGGAATATGTGTGTGCATATGCATATATGAATAAGTGTGCCATAAAGGATTTCTCTGCCAGCCTAACTTACATTTTAAAAATGTACCCATTGTTGTTGCTACTACTGATTGTTAAAATTTTATTTCCTGTTCCTTCCCTCACATGTGGGGCTCACCACCCATAGCTCCTACTTTGATGTAAATCAAAGGCTGTCATTTTGCCCAAAGCAGAAAACTAACATGTTTTTTATTTTACTCAGCAGGATTGGAAATCAGAATTTAATAAACCTGAATGCCAACACCTCCATTGGGGGCAGAGTAAACAATAATTAAATAAACCAAAAATATATGTCAGTAATTCACGATCCTTCTAAAATGCCATTGGATGAGGAAGGTTGTGTAGAAAGTGGTAAAATCTTGAAAAGTAGATAATTACATAGATTGGGACAAGAAACAGCATATATTATTGAGCATATAATAACAGAAAAAAGAATCCAAAATGAAAGCATTAAAGAATATCCTCCTTGCCATAAGGCTGGCAGCGAGAAGAAAAACAGAGTTAAATGTACTTAAGAAGGAAGCCCTGTGTGTCTTTCACCTGAAAAACAGCAGGAATAGAAAGTGTAGTCAGTGAAAGCCAATGTAGAAAAGGGCATGAGATAAATTGGATATGTTTCATTCTAGTCACTCTCTTTCTACTTTCATTCACCCAATGAGTGAAGTATAAATTGCTCAATTTCCAGGGTTATAATATAAAGAAATGCAAAAACACAGCAGTGTATATTCTGTTTTTTTTTAAATTGTCCTATCAAGGATTCAGAGAAACCCATCTCATTTAGTTCTTAGTAATCAAAGTCTCAGTATCCTTCTTTCCCTCTCCCCCCAATGTTGGCCTCATTAATGCCAGCCAAATCTGTTTAGCAATGCCAATCATCCTAGGCCCATATCTACAGCCCCAAAACTAAACAATCATGCTCACAGCCAACGAAAATGCATTTCTTTACGCATGTTCCTATGGTTACACTGAAGAGATTGAGGAGTTGCAACACAAAGCTGGGCCTTTTCATCACAGTTTTCTTTTGTTCCTTCTTTCCTATCTGTTCTGTCTGAATCAACATGTGTCAAACATAAAAGAATGTCAAACCTCAAAAGCAGTAACTATCTATACCTCTTCTCCATCTCATTCCTGCTGTCAGAAAATCACTAGGTAAGTGGGCCAGATGGAAGAGATGAAAGCAACCAGCTATGAAAATAACTGTGATAGAAATGGGCGAGGAGACACATTGCACTGCATCCCAATGCTATTGTTAGGTATACAAAAGATGGCTCAATTTGGGATCAATTCTCACAGTGATTAGGACAGTTCATCCCAATATTTAGATTTTTGTTTATATATTGATAGGTTGATACTGTATTTTTTGGACTGTAAGATGCACCGGAGTATAAGACACCCAAGATTTCAAAGAGAAAAACAAGGAAAAAAGAGGTTTTTGGCCTCTGTGCATCTGTTTTTTGTTCTCTCCAGCTCCCAGGAGCACTCTGCAGGTCTCCCAAATCCTCAGCATGTCATGTTTTTGCAAAAAAACGGGTTAAAATGGGCCCATTTTTGGCCTCCTAAATCCCTCAGACGTGCTATTTTTGCTCTCCCCAGCCTGCAGGAGCACTCTCCCAAACCCTCTCATGCCCTGTTTTTGGTGAAAACGGATGTGTGGGGTGGGGTTTCAGGCGGCCAAAAATAGCCATATTCGGTTATAAGACACACCAATATTTCCAACCTGGGTTTTTTTGGGGGGGGGGGGTGCATCATACTCCAAAACGTATGGTAATTGATGTTATGTATTTATGTTGTATGATACCCAGAGTCACACTGTCTGAGTTGAACAAGCCTTATCAGCATTTAATTAAGTACTTATGCCCAGTTCCTTACTGATGCAAATCTGTGATGGAATATAGCCTGGATTCCCAGGCAGGAGGGAGATGCATTCTAGAGGAGCAATAGACAATTCGAACCTATGTCTGCTACCACTTTTCTGTATTCAAGTTCCACAATCAGGTTTGTTACAGAACATTACAATGGAAAATGAAGGCTATGGCCTGGCATTAATAATTAAACATGAATGATCTGGCAAAAAATAAGATAACTACTGCAGACTGAAAGGATGAAATCACTGGAGGCGAAAGGAATTTGAAACTAATTTATCTGAGGAGGAAGTAGCCCTAAAGCAATATGTAGCCCATCTATCTCCTTTATTGTGCCCTATAGATCCTAGAAATCAACTGCTTGTTTTGTCAATGAATACTGAGAAGTGATGACATGATTTCACATTCCTAGCAGAAAAGAAAAAGAGTTCTGCATTAGGTTTAGCACACAAAATCCTAAAAACAGCCTATATGCTGCATCCCTAAAATGACACTTCGAAATCTCAACTCTGCCCATGCTCAGCATGTCAAGGTCCCACCCACTTTTCTTCTTCACTGTATGGAAGTTTTCTTTCATTAGTTCTGTTTCTTTGTGATACAAACAAGTTTACACCATCCAAACTGTAGTAAACGTACAGCTTTTTCAAGATGGAAATCACATCTTTCTTTAAGGACTTTATTTTTCTTTCTGAATATAACTAATGTAAAATTCATTTTCTAGACTGTACTATCCTGATTCATCTCCCCTGCATATGTTACAAATGCCCCTTTTTATAAAATAGCAGTATCAATTTTACTAAGTCCATGTCTTATTATTTTATTTTATTGGTTTATTTTCTTATGAATGCGATTATTATATTGGAAAACAGAAAGCACCCTTATTTCCCCCAAAAAGCAAAATCAGATGAGCAATGTTTAAAATCAAAGGTCAAAGAATGAGTTCCCTAAGTTCCAAAATCATTTGATCTAGAAACTTGCTTTTACAACAAATTTATTTTGCCATTTGTGGAAATTCTCCAGCCTCTGCAAACCTTTCAATGGTCAGCAAGGATAGGGCAGTTTCCTTTTTTTACAGACATCTGTCATTAAAAAAAAACTTTTGGAAATAACATGAAAAGGTCTGACCATCCCTATATAAATCTCTGTTCAGAATAATATTATTCAATTTAGCATACAGATCATAGCAATAGCACTTAGACTTATATACCGCTTCGTAGTGCTTTTACAGCCCTCTATAAGTGGTTTACAGAGTCAGCATATTACCCCCCCAACAATCTGGGTCCTCATTTTAACCACCTAGGAAGGATGGAAGGCTGAGTCAACCTTGAGCCTGGTGAGATTTGAACTGCCAAATTGCAGGCAGCAGGCAGTCAGCAGAAGTAGCCTGCAGTACCTGTACTCTAACCACTGCACCACCGTCGCTCCTAATAGTTAATAACACACTATCATTGCCATCCATCACGTCATCCCTCCATCCATCCCTCCAGCACCTGCCATTTATCTTGGTGATATAAATTCCCAGCACATCCTACCTGTGATCATCCTCACCTCATCACATGGAGCTATCCGGTGGATGATGTCTTTCAAACATTCAATCATCTTTTCTTCCTGAAAATCATAGGGAAACGTTTCCGTCCATTCTGTTAACAACTGTAAAATCTTGGGCCCAAATTTTCTGATCCGTGCCTAAAATAGAGGTGAAGGAATGAAAGATGAAAAATAAAGGGATGTATATCAGCAGATAGAGAAAGAGGGAGAGAGATGACAGCCTTAATTTAAAATTAAAGCATTTGCAGGATACCTGGAAAACTTACATATGTGCAATACTCTGAACATGGATGATGAATTTCCTGAAATTAGGTAAGAATGAGTGAATCATTCAATTTTCCTTCTGGGTTAATTTTTTTAGTAATTTATAATCACATCTCAGTTCATTTTTCCATTAAACCATTGGTTTTTTTTAAAAAAAATCCCTGCCTTTTTTATTTAAATCAACATTTTTTGGGGGGGTATTGGGTTTAGCAAAAATGACATTTCTCAACCATTGCTTCTTTGGCTACACCTAATATTTGACTGTTCATGTTACGCAGCTAAAAGTTTGCCTGAAAAGATTTAGTTTGAATCCAACAAGTCCTTGCTGATATAAATCAATTTAGTATTTTTCCTAGTCTCTATTTTTAATATGTTTCTGTGTGATTATGCATGATGCATTGTCACTTCCGAAGTATTTTTAGAAGTCATTTCAGCAAGTTCCTTTGAAACAGCACACATACCCATTACAGTAATAGAAACTCTAGATGAGAACAAAATTTTTCCTCGCATTGGCCTCCAAATGAAAGGTACCCTTTAATCAAACAAAATTATATTGTGTGTATTGAAGCTTCCTGCCTTTTCCACAAAACTGGTCAGTAGGGCTATTTTAGTATTTGGCCAAAATAGGTTTCAAGGGAACTATCACTGGATGTAATATAGCAGTTAAAAGACTTTTTAAAATGTCAAGGAAATAGGGACCATGCATTCTCTCTCGCCCCTTTTTCAAGTTGTCTGTAAGGTAGTCCTTAACTTATAACCACATTTGAGCTCAAAATTTATGTTGCTAACTGAGAAATTTGTTCAGTGAGTTTTGCCCCATTTTACGACTTTTCTTGCCACATTTGTTAAGTGAATCACTGCAGTTGTTAAGTTTGTAATATGGTTGTTAAATGAATCTGGTCTTCCCATTGACTTGGCTGGTCAGAAGGTTGCAAAAAGAGGTCACTTGATCCTGGGACACTGCAACCTTCATAAATGTGTGACAGTTCTCAAACATCCAAATGTAAATTACATGACCACGGGGATGCTGCAATGGTCATAAGCAGGAAAATGGCCATAAGTCACTTTTTTTCAGTGCCATTGTAACTGAACAGTCGCTAAGCAAACTTGACTACCTGTATTGCTAATCCAGGGCAGATGGGGGAAAAATCCTTAGTACACAGAGAACAAGCACTGAAAACTCCTATCACAGTGAAACACTTGTTTCTTATCATATTCTGAACAGGGTAACTTAGCACATGCCCAAAAATATTAATGAATTTGTATACCTTCCTTTGCAAAGCATGTCTTGCCAGATCTCTTCCTTTGGAAAGCATCTTTAGCTAGATCTTCTGGAAAGATACAACATGTCTCTGGGTGTCTCACCATTTGTTGCTTCTTAAGAACAAAGTGAAGTCAGTAGTGGGATTGATTTTTTTTAACTACCAGTTCTGTGGGCATGGCTTGGTGGGCATGGAATGGCTTGGTGGGCATGGCAAGGGAAGGTTACTGCAAAATCGCCATTTCCTTCTGATCGGCTGGGACTCGGGAGGCAGAGAATAGATAGGGGAAGGCCCAGTCAGAGGTGGTATTTACCAGTTCTCTAAACTACTCAACATTTCCGCTACCAGTTCTCCAGAACTGGTCAGAACCTGCTGAATAACACCTCTGCATGTATGGCTTTTAAATATACACTGAGTAAAGTGCAGGAGTGTTGGAACAGGGGACAGTTGGATGGAACTCATTGAAAATTGCGTACCCATGCATTATACATTTACGTATTTTACCACTGACTTTAACAGAAAGACAATTTAGCAACTAGTCTATTTTTGCATTTGTTATTATACTGCTGCATCTTGCTTAGATGGGGGCTGAATCTTCTCCCTCTCTTGGGGACCTTGGTTTCTGAAAATAAAATTTTCTGCTATCTCAATACAGTTGCTTGGTCTGTGTTGCAAGATTTAGGGATTTGGTGTCTTTATGAGCGTGCAATCATTTTAGCTATTTGTATATTTCATTTCTTCTGTTCAAAGATAATATGTACATGTTTGTATGCCTGCATAGGTTGGAGGAGGGAATAAACAGAATGATCAAAATAGAAGAAGTGGAGACTGTTAATAAATGAATAATAAAGATGAATAAAATTTTAACAATAAGTGATTCTTGAAGATCTGCTGTTAACATTTTCTGAGGAAGTTAACAGTGTGCCCTGTTTAAATATGAACAATGATTGTAAGATTTGTAGGTAGAGTGTACAACATTTACTCTCACTCTTTATATCAATTCTTATTTTCAGGGGCAGAATTGCCAAGTGAGAATGCACAATCTGCCAGCCAGTGCATGCAGCTTTACGGAAGAAATGTTCCTGTTAACAAAGCATCGCTGACCCTCAAATAGAGTGGCAAGAGGAGAAATCTCTGTAACTATAATTTCAAAGAGCAGTTAAGTCCCCTGATATTTCAAATACTGTTATGAGGACTCTAGCCCACTTCTTTAGCTACATAAACTGAAGACAGTCCATGGTGCCCTTTGTCATAAGGCATGCATTTGTCTTTAAGGTTCTGCAAGAGTGGCTGTTATTTTTGCAGCAGGAGGTAACACAATAATTCCTCCCAGTGTTTTACAAGCACCCCATTAGTTCTTACAGAAGCTCAGATGTGCAAAGAAATAATTTGGGATAGTTGCACTATGTTGTGCAATGATGTTGTGAAGCAAGGGACAAGTACAGGTAGACCTTGACTTACAACCACAATTAAGCCCAAATTTGTCATTGCTAAGCATGACAGTTGTTTAAATGGGTTTTGCCCCATTTTATGGACTTTCTTGCCACAGATGTTAAGTGAATCGCTGCAGTTGTTAAATTAGTAACATGGTTTGTTATGTGAATCTGGCTTCGCCATTGACTTTGCTTGTCAGAAGCTCAGAAAAGGTGATCCTATAATTCCGGAACACTGCAACCATCATAAATACATGCCAATCGCCGAGCGTCCAAATCTTGATTATGTGGCCATGAGGATGCCGCAACAGTCATAAGTGTAAAAAGAGTCGTAAGTCACTTTTTTCAATGTTGTCGTAACTTTGGACAGTCAGCTAAATGAATGGTTGTAAGTATTGTTGAAAATGCTACAAGGATATTATAGTGAAAGAGACGGAGCAAATGGGATAATTTCAACCCAGGCCTTCTGCATGCTATTAGAACAAGGGTGCACTTTTGGGGAGCACGAGGGCTGTACAGAACAAAATGATCACGCAAAATCATCAGGGCACTTCTACACAGATTGGGACAGGAATTTCTGCTTGTTTTTCCTGAGATTTGAGAAGCAGAATTTTTGGTTGAATTTGTTTTAAGCATATTAAGCCTACTTGAGGGCTTACCTGATTATACCGTGTTTCCCCGAAAATACGACATTTCTTCATAATACAGCCATGCCACATTTTTCTGGTGGGCAAAAATATAAGCCCCCCTGCATATAAGCCCCCTGGACAACTCCCCACCTCCAACCAGGCAGAGCGCCGCTCACCAACCTAGCAGTATCCTGAAGGTGTCAAGCCGCAGGAACCTGTGGGGAGGCAAAGGTGATCGCATTGCTCAGCACCTTCGGGATACCGCTAGGTTGGTGAGCAGCTCTGTGCCCAGCTGCAGAGGGGGTTGCTGGGCGGCTGCTCTCTTGCGAGCTGGCTCCCAAAGAGCCGGGCACAGCCTCATGGGCAAATGGCTATGTTGCACTGTCGCAGCAGCGCAACAAAACAGCCATGAAGCGACCATGCTCACGAGCAGCCACCCGGCAAACTCCCTTTGCAGCCAGGCACAACACCATTCACTGACCTAGGAGTATCGCCAAGCTGAGTGAGCACCTGTTCGCCGCCGCCCAGCTCCTGTGACTTGGCACCTTTCAAATGCCAGTGAATGGCACTCTGCACGGCTGGAGCACCGCTCTTGCACATCCACCTCCCAGCCTCACGATGCATGGCCCAGCTCTCATTACGGAGCCAGGGCACCTCCGCCACCGCCATCCCAGCCTGGCTTTTTCCGTGGCTTCCAACCCGAGTCTTTCGCCAGTGGCCACTCTGGGCGCACACTCTATGGTTGTACGCTCTGCAGGCAGCTGGCCCACAACCATAGAGCATGCGCCCAGAACAGCTACTTGGTCACGTGGCTTGGCGATACCCCTAGGTCAGTGAATGGCGCTGTGCCCGGCTGCAAAGGGGGTTTGCTGGGTGCCTGCTCATGAGCGTGGTCACTTCATGGCTGTTGTGTTGCGCTGCTGTAACAGCACAACACAGCCATTCGCCCATGAGGCTGTGCCCGGATCTTTGGGAGCCCACTAGCAAGAGAGCAGCCGCCCGTCAACCCCAAAACAATAAACCCTCCCCTCATAATAAAGCCCAAGCCATATTTTGTAGGTAAAAAGATATTAAGAACCTGTCCTATTTTCAGGGAAACAAGGTACTGTTTGCGTTTTCATTATTAAAATGACAAGAAACAGTGCAGCAATTACAGTCAGGAGTGACTCCAACAACTACAGAAAAAAAAAACACTGGCTGCCTATGGCTCTGGTTCTCCACATCTGACAATTACAGCCAAACTATTCCCAAATGCATTTATTTAGGTAGACACCAGACAGAGAGCAGTACTTCCAAATACAGATGTATTAGCATCTAACCATCATGGGGCACTTTTTGCGAGCAACTGTATCCTGCTCTGGGGAGCTGAGAGTGATAGGTTACCTAAAAAAAGCCAGCTTGTAATCAAAACCTAAGGCAATGGAGATAAGAGGTGACACAGTAACACCAACTCATGAAAGGGTATAATTGGCTCTTATTCCCTGAGATCCGAAAGGCTCTATAGGTGATGAAAGGAGCATCACCTGGGAAGATTGAAGATTAGAAAAGGAAGAAAGAAGGATACATGAATTACAGCTATCCTCTTACTACATGGAGTTTTGCTGTCAGGCATGGAAGTCCTATTTGAACATGCCAAACTCTTAGGATTACAAAACTCTCCATGGGGACAGAGCAGTAATGGTATTCTATTATCTTCACTACCAATTCGGTAGCAGGAGTGCATGTCTGGGCATCCGCAGAACCTTCTGCGCATGCACAGAAGATCTGTGATGACGTCTGGGTGGGTGGGCGGAGCCTTGCACCGCTGCCACTACCGGTTCGCCCGAACTGGTGCGAACCGGCAGCATGCCACCTCTGGGACATATGAAGAAAGGGAGATTCAGAGAGGACACAATAGGAAGCTTTCTCCAAATTCACTGCAATCCTGTTGTCACACTGTGAATGCTGCCCTTACTCATCCTAGCACCTGCAATCATCAAACGTACCAACCTTATCCAGCACTGGGTCATCCAGTTGCTGCTGCTCGATGCACTTGTGACAAACACGGGACAGAAGTTCATGTGGTTCAATGAACAGTCTTGAGCTCAGCAGGAATGTGAAGATGTAGGCCTTCTGAGGAAAGGAAACATGAACGTTCATCGAACAGCAACTGGCTAGAGAATTAAATATGCCAAATTCTTTCTCAAAGGCAGAAGTTCATTCCGTGGTTTATTTTGAAACAAATACTACGGTTGCGATCTCAATCTATCTGGGTGGTATAAGGGGACACTATATTGGTGTATTGGGTGTGAAATTTTTAAAGCAACTTTATTACATTTTAAAATAAAAAAATAAGAACGAACAAGGATTAACAAGAATAATTCTTGTTACAATTCTTGTTTTCTTTTTGTTGGCATTCTCTATTAACTAGACTCTTTTGGGATAGGAGCAGGTTATAAATACTATAAAATAAATATATAAATGAACAAGAAAACCAATGGCCAACAGATATCAATATTTAAAATGGATGGGCAAGATATCTACTTCTCAATACAGAAGTCTTTCAAGAGTGATAAATCCTGCTATGTTCTCTTACAGTATCTTTTCAGAAATAGGGATTCTGTTTTGGCTAGAAGAATAACATCAACTGTTGAAGTTCAGCTACATTAAAATTTATTTGTTCTTGGCAGTGTTCCCACTGACATTAGGGACAATATTTAAGATGTTCTCTAGTTAGAGATAGTTTACTAATTTATCATTGTGAATAAGAATTCTATGCCATGAAAAAAAAACAATCCAAACCCTTACATAAGTGATGCTTAGAAAAGTGCACACATATCAATTTATATTTCTGGTAAACATCTACACAAGTGACAGAAGGCAAATGGAACAGAAGATGTTACTGTACAGGTAGTCTACAATTTACAACCACAATCGAGCCTAAAATTTCTGTTGCTAAGCAAGACAGCGGTGGAATGAACTTTGCCCCATTTTACCACCTTTCTTGCCCATTGTTATTTGAATCACTGCAGTTGTTAAGTTAGTAACCCAGTTGTTAAGTGAATCTTGCTTCCCCATTGACTTTGTCAGAAGGTTGCAAAAGGTGATCGCATGACCCTGGGACACAGCATCCATCATAAATACATGCTAGTTAGCCAAATGCTCAAATTTTAATTATGTGAATGCTGAAATGGTCGTAAATGTGAATAACAGCCATAAATCATTTTTTTCAGTGCAGTTGTAACTTTGAACGGTCACTAAATGAATGGTTGTAAGTTGAGGACTAACTATATGTTTATTTGTAACAAAGATCGTTGAAAGCTTGCAAAAAATGACGGTCTAGTTCATCAAAGCAAATGGCTGTTCACAGTAACTGAACATTTACCTCAGGGTAGTAGTCAGCTGTAGGTATAAGGTGTTGAATTAAAGCATCAAGAGATGCTGAGGTAAGGTTTCCATCTTGAAAGATCAGTCCTCCTTCATCATCTTCTTTGGAAGGATGGAGGTGATGAGGGCTGAAGCCACAGGAAGTAAACATGCTGGCAGAGCTCAGCGTTTGGGGCATGCCTTTCTGGAACAAAGGAAGCACAGATAACATCAGTCAAAGGTACACCCAAAAATTACAACAGAGCTTGGGAATGAATAAATGAATGAATGAATGAATGTAAGGAAACACTTGTGCATTTTAAAAACTTCCCACCATCGATTGCACTGAAGAACTCTAACCAGTGGAATATAAAATACGAAATAATCATACGTCGTCATCATCAACAAAGAACATCAGCAAATTATTCGAAGAAAAAAGTCAATTGGAATAAAAATACCTTCGGCAGCCAACAGGAAAATAGCCCTATATTAGGGAAAGACATTTATTTTCTTATAGTTTATATTCAAATAATGCTGCTCTGCTATAATTATAAATTGGGCCAAAAACAATTAACATGAATATCTGCATATTCAGTTTTATTTAATATATTGTAATGCATTCTGCATAAAACACCTATTTTTAAAAGCAAATACACACATATCTTTATATTAATACAAAGACATTTGGGAATTGCAAATATTGAAGTTAATTACACTCTTGGAAAGTTTCATATTGGGTTTGTGGTCTTTCACTGGTTTTGCTAACTGAATAAAATTTCATTATCTTTGCTTGCAGGATATATAGCCAATTAAATAGTTTCTTGCATCTTCATTTTCTCCCTTTCTACATAGATAGGGACATTTATGCTCTTCCTGACATCTGGCACTTTACCAGTTCTCCAAGATTCTTGAAGATAATACATTGGAGTTTGGTCAAAATCTAGCCAGCTCCCTTAGTTTCCTAGGATGCAAATAATCTAGTCCCAGAGATCTAAACTTATTCAAAGTGAAGAAATACCCCTGCCCATGTTTCTCTCAATCTCAAGCTTCAACGCTGCCCTTTCATCCTGCCCTTCACATTTTATTGGAAAGTTTTTTGTTGCTGTTGTTGGGAAAGATTCAACCATATTAGGAGTTAAGAAGTGCTGCCTTTTAATAACAGAATATTGTTATTTTTACAATAACTCTTGTAAGAAATTACAAGGAAAACATCTTTTACCCTCCTGGTGATATAAAAGCTTAAATATTTTGGGATACACCAATCTGCTCTCTCTCTCACACACACTGCCCCTGGCACAATGGGTTATCTTGTGAGGTTGGCATAATGCACAGTCCCTCAATCACCATCCTTCTGTTTGTCAAGGATATAATGAGGACTTGAACCAACATGCATTGCTGTCACTTTTTAAAACAGCATAGGCAGTCCTTGCTTAATGATTGGTCAATTAACAACCATTCTCAGTTATGGCAGATGCCCCCCTCACCCCAATTACTTATGACCCATCTTCGAAATTATGACTGCCTCAGCCACCAGTAGTCACAATTGCATTTTGATCACATGGCAACCAGTTTGCATTTACAAGTGATTGCAGTGTCCCAATGGTCATGAGAGCACAATTTGAAACATTCTTTATTGGGTTTGGGCAAAAAGAAAAGTCAATTTGGGAGAATGTATTAACAATCATAGTGACTCACTTTATGACCATCATAAAAAAAGTTGTAAAATTGAGACAGGTTGTGTGGTGACCTGCTTAAATAACCACAACAACTTATGATCAAAATTCCAGGCTCTACTGTGGTTATTACAGGAGGATCTATAATTCACATCTCTTTAAATATGTTGCCAACTATTTTCAGTGTTCCTACCTTTTCTTTTGAATAGATACAAACAAAGTTGTTTGATCACAGCCAGTTAGCCTCTCTCTCTGCTGCCCTCCCTCAGATGCCCAAGCATGACTATTGATTCCCTCAGTCAATTTATTCAGATTGAGTTAACGAGCCCAAGTCTGTAGCCCAGGTCAAACTGACTAAATACTACTTTCCTTGCTCCTGACTGAAGTGAAGTCTTGCAGGAGCTCATCCAACCTGGTTAACAAATAACTGCAAAGCTTCTATTATTTCAGTGGAATTGGAAGCCAGCAT
Organism: Natrix helvetica; assembly: GCF_964273705.1. Taxonomy (NCBI): domain Eukaryota; kingdom Metazoa; phylum Chordata; class Lepidosauria; order Squamata; family Natricidae; genus Natrix; species Natrix helvetica. Next base: position 282,733,282 of record NC_138548.1, read on the forward strand.
AAAGCTGATACCATGGATCCTTTAAATCTAAAATACCAGGGTTTCACCTGCTATTTGTGGATAGTATCTTAAAGGTGGTTTCTTTGCTAACATTAGAGAAATGATTTCCCATCACCAAGATACTGATTGGGCTATCTATGTAAACATGTAAACCATCACCACATATTAGATAACATTCTTTAAGCTTTGACACATCTTTGCTTTTTTCATCCCAAATCAGCCCAGAGAACTGATTGCTGCCATCTGCTGTAGCAGGGCCACTATTTGAATCAACCTTGGGATTAGTAGGTCACTGCTTTCTCTCAACTTCCATTTACCTTCTGCCTAAAAGCAATTGCAAAGATTTGTTAAGAAGCAAAAAACTGAAAATACTAAAAATAAATACATGGTTACTTTAATTATTATTGTTCTATTAAATCTAGAGGCTGCACGACTCCGGGATTTGGGCGTCTTACAATTAACAAATAAGAACTGTGACATCAAGCAAGCAAGAACAATGCAGACCCAGAAACATACACTATAACAAAAAACAATTGGCAAGGGCTTGACACCCTTCTTAACTTCACACTTGAGATAACTGCTAGGTCTTCAAAGACCTTGTTTTGGCAAAGTGCTGCAGGCGTCTCGTCTCTCCTCCCCTGGCTGGGCTGCAGAGGAGAACTACAATGCTGATTCAGCCCTCGAAGAAATCCAGTTTGACACCCCTGCCTTAGATATTATGATTTTGCTTACATATATTAGGCAGCTACAATCCTTATCAACATATTGTCCATCTCAATGCATTGATAAATCAGATGAAAATTTCTATTTAAGTACAATTTAATAAAGACACCAATCCTAATGCTTCTTTAGATTTAGACCACTGGCTAACAATTGTCAGTTTAAACACCTTAACAAAACAATGTAGGGGATGGGGGGAAAGGCAGAAATTATTTCATGTGAATTGTTGGGAGACCTCTGGACCCAACTCTGTAGGCGTCTAAGTGCCAGCTGCAGAATGCTTATTACATCACCATTCAATGAAAGGCCAGGAAAATTTGGTCACTGACACTTTCACATTTAACAGAAAGTCTTGTGGCAAGTGATAATGATATTGTCAGTATTGCTGCCATACAAATCGCCAAGTCCTAAGAAAAGAAACAAAACAGCCCTTTCCTAATTAAAAATCCAAGCAGAATGCATGCAGTCTTGTTCTTAATTTCAAAGGACAAAATACTTGTAATCAGTGGATGAATGCATAATATCCTGGAACTAAGAATTTGGCTGCCTTTCATTTCTAATATTATATGCACATTAGATTTCATACTGCCTGAATGTTAGAAAGATGGCCAAATCCCATTACTAATTTCCAGTTCTCCCAATAATGTATCGTTTTGTTTACATGGAAACAATAAAGTTTGCAGGAATGGATAGTTGCCTTTATCCTAATCTTTCAATGGATGGAGATTTCAAATTTCCAGGTGAGCATATCGGGGAAGGCTGGGCTATCTATATACGAAATCAAGAACAAATTGCAGATATTGAACCATCGCAGTCTCATGTCTGCACACTACTTTCTTCAATAAAAATGACAAACCTCTGTAGTCCTACCTTATTTGAAGCAATAAATTATGTCTCCATGCCACTTCTAGTTTTGTTAGACAATGATAAACTTAAGGGGTCTCTCTTTATAGATCATCAAATGGCACTTCAGTTTCTTTAAAAATATAAGCACAACCAAATTATTTCTGGAATTATATTTCTTTATTTTTAAATGTAACTTGCAAAATATAGTGAGGAAATGGATGGATGGTTTTCAGAGTTGTCAAAAAATGTAATCACATATGTTGATATCTACACTAACACAGTGTTTTCAGAGTGGTAAGTCAAGTGTGATCCATCTACCAATCTTCTAAGAACTAACAGATGAGGCTGTTACCAAAACCAGACTGTTTAGAAAACATTTGCTAGCTTCAATGCTAAGATATGGTATAAACTACCTATTTGAACATTTTCTCATTTTTCTGTATAAGGCCAATAAAATAGTCCAGGATCCAGAAAATTACTTCAGTCATGCATTAGTCAGAACTTATCACTTTCCTTGAGCATGCCCACTTCATGAACTGCTTTGAAATGATCTGCTATGCAGCAAACATGGAGTTACAAAGCACAACAGCTTTGAGAATGTGGAACCCTTTAATTCAGAAAGTACTTTGGCTATAAATGCAATAATACAAGTATCTGTATTTTGAGGAAAGCATTTTCTTTCACTCTCAGTCTCATATCTGAAATACAAGAACAGAAATATTATAGGGATGTTGTATAGATCCCTGGAATAATATGCTATTTATAATAAAAATAATTCCATCTCATGCTGAACATGCACATTAGATGCCATATTCTCTGCTGTCATCATAATAAAAATATATTGTGATGCTGTTTCATCTTGCTGCAGAATAATTTTTGCTGAATTTTTTATTCATTTAGCCTGTAATATATGTCTGATTATGGTGTTAACTATGACACATACAAGCTATATTCACAGATGCTGAACCATGGTTTGCTTAATTTCATTTGGTTGACACTAATCCATAAATCATAGTTTGCAAATCACACTAGCTAGGTTCATACATATTAGCATATATACAAACTTAGCCACAAACTGATATACAGTTGGAATTATTAAAAATTGAATCCATGCAGAAGAGATAGTAGACTCTAAATTAGACTCTAATTGCCTGTAGTCTTCCTTATAGTTATCTCAGCACTTCTAATTCATTCATCTTTCTTCTGTATTGGCATTTCATTTTTCTCCCAAGAAATTCAGGAATATGAAAATCATTTAGTAGATTTTCCTGATAGAGGCTTCAGAATATTTTGAGAAACCTTCACTACACTTGACAAATCCAGCCACACAATATATATATAAATGTATATAGTGGTCAATAGTACCCTCACGATTGATGGGATCATCCAAGGGGTCAAAAAAAGGGTGAGGGTCAAAAGGCAGTTGATAAATGATGGAAGATCAATTGGGATCAATTAACCTTTTGGGTTTCTGTAGAGTTCCACATCACTTCCTAGTCCTGAAGGTGAGATGACTGGAAGAGGGACATGTTATGCAGAGTTGGATGGTCAGCCACCAGCGAGAACAGCCTTGAATTATCTCTATTATTGGTTAATCTTCAATTTGATTCAAGTCACAGACGCACTGCATAGACTTCTGCCTCGCCATATGGTAGCAGCAGCCTGAACAAGATCTGAGCTCCAGGCCTGGTGGAGCGCAAACCATGGTTGCTGTCTGCTCCAGAGCCACAAGGTGAGCTGCGGAAGAGAGGGGCACTTGGCTGCAAGGTTGCCTGGCACTGTGAGCAGGGGCAGGGCTGGCGAGAGTGCACCCAAAATACCTTCAGGTGCCTAAAGAGACAGAAGAGTAGGCAGCTCCTGGCCCTTGCTGGCTCAGCTGATCTGCGGGACTGCAATTAAGGGGTCACCAAGTCACACCATGTGCCCCCTCCCACACACAGATGTGGCCACTGGAGTCACACTGGCGGAGTGTGGCAGGGTCAAACCTCCTTGAGGTGACCAGGGAAGGGAAGGAGCCACCAAGCTAAGCGCAGCCTCAGGGATCACTGCCTGTGTTTGTGAGGGGACACATGGTTGGGCTGCCTCCTATGCTGGCCACACCTTCACTAGGGCTTATTTTTTGGGGGGATAGGTCTTATATTAGGCCCTAAAATCAGGCTAGGGCTTATTTTTTGGGATAGGTCTTATTTTCAGGAAAAAACACAGGAGTACTATTAGCTAAATCACCAACTATTACATTATATTTATATAAGCAATAAGCAATCAGAAACTTCACAAAGTGGTCAATCAGATGAAAAGTTGGAGTAGTCCTGGCTTAAATGGCCTGTAGCTTAGTTTGATGTGTAACTACTCCAAGCAAATTTTGTAGCTGAGTAAGACTCTAAATTCAGGTGGCTTGATTCCAATTTCATGTCACAATCCACTATTATCAGAGTGAAAATTTAGAAAACCTTCACGTGTAACAAAATTGAAAACAGAATTGTTGGGAAGCTGCTCCTCCCCTTGCCACAGAAGAATCACCTATCATATAGCCAGTTTCAACATTTTGTTTATTTACTTATGATTTGTTGATTAAATTTATATGCTGCTCATGTCACCAAGGGGCAATTCTAGGCAGTTTAAAACCAAGTAAGAATAACAAGCTAAATTATTAGATTATTAAAATAATAAATCAACTTTATTTTGACAATACATATTTTCATACTAAGGAGATAGCACAATGCCTGAGATCGGGGGTTCAGTAAATTTTTCAGGCTGTGGAAACTGCTAGTAAAAATATAAATATGCAAAATATTTTCATATTCTCTGAACTCCTAGTCAAAGGATAAACTGGACCTGTTTGAAGTTTTTCTTTGTTCTTATTCTGCTTCAAAGTGCAAAATCCCTTTTCTCTTCCTTCTGAAATATTGCAAAGCTATGGACAGAGAGATGGTTCTGGCTTGTAGAAAAGATATAAAAGGCTTAGTAATATATTTCCATTCTTATCAGTTCTTCCTATTCCATATTCTTTTATTTGCTATGTTCATTTAAATTACAGCATAGCTGCGTTATCATAGTTGCCTGCGGCTAATGCTATTAAAACAGATAAGAATTGAGTTTTGCTGTGGAATATCTTGATGTATTATGTACAAGTAAAGTAATAACTGAAAACAGATTGTATCAATATTGTTTGGGAGCATTATGCAGCCTGCCCATAAAGTCAGTTATCAATGAAACATGAAATATGATTTCTATCCTAATCAAGAGCTGCTGAAAATTATAACCTAGTATTTAAAGCTGGAAATCATTTCACAGAGCTAAACAATAGTAGATGGATGAAGAATATTATTTGCAAAAACTTTGATGATATCACAATGTGGGGAAAACTATACTGAAATGACTTTATGGATAATGGAAAGCAAAGTAAGCTGGAAGGTGGATGGAGGTATGCAAATAGAAAAAGCAACGTTCTCGATGAATTAAAATTTAGAAAAAGTAAGATTGAGGCTGTGCAAAAGCCTTTGAAAGCAGGCTTCCCAAGAAACATATACAAACATCTCTTATAAAATGACTAACGGTAAAGGTTCCCTTCGTACATATATCCTAGTCGTTCCCGACTCTAGGGGACAATGCTCATCTCTATTTCAAAGCCGAAGAGCCAGTGCTGTCCGAAGACTTCTCCATGGTCATGTGGCTAGCATGACTAAATGCCGAAGGCGCACGGAACGCTGTTACCTTCCCACCAAACGTGATCCCTATTTTTCTACTTGCATTTTTAGATGCTTTCGAACTTCTAGGTTGGCAGAAGGTGGGACAAGTAATGGGAGCTCACTCTGTTACGCAGCGCTAGGGATTCGACTAAAGTCATTTAAAAAGCTTTTGCGACTTCTCTGGAAAGTTGCTCTTGGAAGTGAACAATGAGGTTTGGGGTGGAGAACAGGAAAAGGTTCAGGCAGTGATGCTTGTATTCTTTACAAAGGCTCACCCCAAAGCAATTGTGGGATTGTAACAGAGGCATTCTTGCAGGGGTGAATTAATTAACACATGTAGTGTGACAAAACACGAGGATGGTTTACACTCCTTGGAAACTCATTACCTGGTGATGACATATATCAGCAACAGGGCCTGATGTTAATAGCTTTCCTGGCATAAATTTATGGATATCTATTCAGAAGTAAATCTGACAAAGCTCAGTGGGGTTTAGTGCCAGGTAAAGATCAGCTGCATAACTTTTATCAAGTGATCAAATAATCTATTGCTTATGATAAGAAAAATGCAAATATTTTTAAATATTGGACTAAAGAATTCATTTTTTTTAAAAGAAAACAACCATTGCAAGGACTGAATTGCTATGATTTGGCACAATAGCATTCTGAAAGTGATGGGGAGGGAAAAGAACTAATCTTGTGGCTGACACTTCCTCGCTCTTGGCTTCACACACGTAGGCACAATTGCATATTTTGATGTGCACCAAGTTATTTAAAAACAAACTGTAGCTGTTTTCTGCCAATATAGTTGATTTGGGCTGTCATTCCATTTTCCAATGAACTATTATTTTATTACTATAAACCATGAGTGACTTATTGCTTAGAGCAAAACAGCTGCTTCTGTTTACTCATAAAGATATTGAGTTATCCTTGCCTCATACATCATTTTCTACAACTGCTGAGAACAGGAGGAAGATGTAGTCTTTTTCCCGGTTTTAACAAGTTGCCTGTTTAAAGTACTTGATAAAGATAGCCATTAGTAGCTGTCAAATTATCTGCAGTACAGGCACTGATGAAACCACAGTGGTGATTACAGGAACAGAGAATAATTCATGTCGTCTACAAGAAGAATGAAGCTGGAATCACGCTTGGCTCACCTGGGAAGTAGAAAGCTTGACTGCTGCTGTGAATCTTCTTCAGCTAATGAGAAATAAAAATATATATCTGTGGATCTTTGCCAAAGGACTCCAGCAAACTGGGCCTGCTTGATTTTCAGTTATTCTCTTCCCCTCCTGAGGCTCAGAGTACCTCGGTGAGATGTTTTAGGAGATGCAGAAATCTGCAATAGGAGTAAGTTCCACTGTGCAACAGACTTGGGAATACATACCAGTATTGTTGTATACAGTATAACCGGGCTAAAATGTGGGCTTTAATTTTTTTTTTTTTACTTTCTTACAAAGGAAAAAAAAAGCTATTAGTATCTTGTGAAACTATTCCCTCTTCTTAAAGCACTATAAATTTCTTTTCAACACATTCAGAATATTCCTGTGTATTTAAAGCTAGTAGTAGAATTGTCTTCTATTCCCCTTCTCAGTAGGTCATAAACATGTAATTTGCAGCCTACAAACCTGTCAAAGTGCACATACTTCCTGTCAGTCACAATAAAAAAGACCTGAGTGACCAAGCAGAATAATGAACCTATGTGACATATTAATCTGTGTAATCGTAAAGAAAGATAAACAGGAAGAGCATGATATTCACATAACATAGAAAAATGTAAACTCAAGCTTTTTCTTCAGATTTTTCCTTTCAATTGGCACTATTATTACAGGTAGTCCTTGACTTACAACAGTTTATTTAGCGACCGTTTGAAATTACAACAGCACTGAAAAAATGTGACTTTTTTCACACTAATGACTGTTGCAACATTTCCATGGTCACATGATCAAAATTCAGATGCTTGGCAACTGACTCATATTTATGATAGTTGCAGTGTTTGGGGACATGTGACTGACAAGCACAGTCAATGGGGAAGCCAGATTCACTCAACAAACATCTTAGGTTAACAAACATTAACCTAACAAATAGGTTAATAATTGTGGTGATTCACTTAACAACTATGGCAAGAAAAGTTGTAAAATGGGGCCAAACTCATTTAACAAATATCTCACTTAGCAACCTAAATTTTGGGCTCAATTGTGGTCATAAGTCAAGAACTAGCTGTATATCATTACGGGATTATTCACAACTAGGAAAATCCCTTTGATCCCTATTCGGAATTAATGACGAGGATTCTTCACTGAATTGAAGTAATTATTTGAAATTTGGTGCTACAGCAGTGGGTATATAAATGAGTTCAAGCATCCTGATCTTTAAAAAGTTGGCCCTCTAAAATCAACCTGCCATATTTTAAGTGCTGTTGTTCAGCTCTTAAAATGTAAACAGACTTATGAAGATTAATGTTTTAAAAAATCACCAGAATTTCCCAATGATATTAGAATGGGATACAATGGCAAACTAATGAACATAATTATTTTATGACAATGATCTAATTCGTATGATGCTGACTTCCTGAAACAGTCAATATTTTGGGGCTAGCAGATTGGGTTAGATGAAACCACAGTCCTAACAGTAAAAAGGTGAACCTGGAAACTTCACATCACATCTGCAACAAGCAGACTACATAACATACCTTCAATTCAGTGCTCCCACAAGCTCAGTGCTTCCTATTCTCTGTCTCATCCACCAGCAACTGCAACTAACATTTTACTTCATAAAAGTGAAGAAGATTCAAAGAAACAAGGAAACCATATGAGCAAGATGACAGACCAACAGAATAATGTGGCAAAAGGGGCATTTAGATCAAGTGCAACCCTGCTCAAAGCAGCAACTCAAAATATAGCATCTCAGGAGCATGGTTGTTAAACTCTGCTTCAACATATTCAGGGGAAAAACATGGCACAACAACTCTCTGATCAATTAGTTCCCAAGTTGAATTGCTCTTATTATTCAGTGGTTTTTCTCTAGCCTTCAGTCCATTATACCATGTTTTGTATTCTGGAATGTAAGAGAACAGGAACTTAACCTTCTTCTATGTGACCTTCCATATGTATATATAGATAGACTACCTATACCTTTTATCTCTCCAATAAATCCCAGTGATTCTAATCCCCAGAAGAGCAAAGCAATTAAGTGAAATCAAAATCTGGCAAAGAGTTGCAAACCAGAAATGTGTCTGGCTCAGTACTTAAAAGAAGAGGAAAACAAAAACTGAGCTTCTATTTTGGACTGTCTTTCTCATCTTCTGTGACCTTCCTAGTTCACATGGGTCCTTCTCCATTACGAGAATTTTATCTTTCAGAGATGAAAAAGAAATACTGGCATAGGACAATGAATTCTGGGAAGCTGCTGGTTTTTCATTCTTACAGAAATACAAGATAAGTCACATCACATACTATTTACACAACAGAAAAGTTGCAATAGTTCAGTAGCTAATTGGCTGCTCTTCCAAATGTGCCAGATGGTGAATCCAAAAACTTCCAATCAACATGGTTATTGTTGAGTACATCAGCTGAGAATCCTGAGAGAGAGGATAATAGGTTGGAGGTAGGCTCCTCTATAGTGTCAACCTATGAAATCTGGAAGTAGATTAACCAGAAATGTATTACAGAATGTTTTCTGAATTAAGTAGACATGAAAGGACTTGGATTATCAAGCATGCTCAGGCTGAGTTCACCAGCTTTTACCTCAGATAATTATCATGTTTGTATTTCTTCAAAAATTGTTGCTTATTCTCAATTATTCTCGTCCATTTTTCCCCCTTTAACCCTGCCATCTTTATGTCCTGGGAGTTGTGTAAGGCATACTCAACAGTGCTACATTAAAATTAATTGCCAGCATCCTGTTTGTGAGAGCAAGGCCACCTTCCTAGCAGAGTACTTGTGTTTGTTCATGTCTGTAAATTTTGTTTGAAAGGGGGGAATGAAGTAATTAACATGAATTTGGAAGATAAGTCCCAAGTAGAATATAAACAGCAAGAAGAAGATGTATGGCCAATTACATTAAATACCAATCAAAATTTCAGCCACATAACAGTTCTCCTGAGCATTTAATCTGTTATCTCATATAACTTCCTTCTTTATGTTTGCACCAGCAATTTAAAAAACCCCAACATCTTCAGCTAGATAACTAAACTATTTGATCTTAAAATACAGCAATGGAACAAAATTAAATCTATACAAAAGGTTAGGAAATAGTTTAGTGCCAAACCAGATTATTATCATGGCTGTTGGGCAAGGGGGGATGCTCAAGTGAGTGACTTCTTACATACTGTATATAATATTTATAAAATTTTTCATTTCCCTCAGTATCTTCTAAAAAAAATGGTAGCAACCAATGTGATCGCCATGTAAAGCCAACTCTCTTCCTGCTAACTGTCTGGACACACAAATAGGTCCTGCAGACCCATATTTAAAAATATGGAGGTCTTCTTCCTGAGAACTATTGACAGAGAAGTCAGAAGGAAAGCCTCTTCCTTCCTCTGCATTGTTAAGGTCACATTTCAGGATCTGAGGTAAAATAAGTAAAGCAGAAGCAATTCTGTGGTCCAAAACAAGCAAATGCAGGCAATCAGGAGGATTGGTGACAGCTTCAAAATCAAAGTAGAAAAAGGAGGAGGGACTTAGCCATCTGCTCACTTCTTATTTCAAGCAGTTCTCATTGACCAATAGTAATTGGGATTAGGAACACTGTTGTTGAGCGAAATAGTCATAAGGCACAATGTCTTGTGACCATGGTGATTTATGATGGCAGTTGTGGCACTTCCAGTTGCCATCATTAGGCAAATTCCACATGGTTGCAGACCTAGAGAGATGTACTACCAAACCCAGAGAGATGTATTTACCAAGTATTTTGTCACATGATTTCCTCCTGCTGGTTTCCCCATTGACTTTGGTTGTTGGGCTTTGGCAGTGAAGGTTGCAAATGGCAATCATGTTACTACATGATGCCGTAGTGTTGTAATTGCAAACGAGTTGCTGAGCACCCACATTGTGATCACATGATTGCAGAGATGTTGTGTCAGTCCCAGCTATGAGGACATGTTGTGAGGACCTGTCATAAGTACGTCTTGTTCAGCACTGTTGTCACTTTAAATGGCTGCTGAAGAAGTGTGTGTTAAGCACTATCTATGATGAGCTTAGAACAGAGCCAAAATTTACATGCTGGGTCAGGTCCATAGATGCTAAGGCAAACTATATGGGCCAGAAGCAGTATCCAAAATTAAGTTAACCAGACACAGTACATCACCTATCTCTAATCTATAATTCATGCCTGTGTGCACAATGCCATTGGGGACTGAAAATGCACAAAATGAATGTGACGCATACAAATTCGAAAGCAGTATTCAGAAAAAAATTCAGAGACTGGATATCTTTCAAGAGCATTTCAGAAAATGAATAAATGTCCAGGTGTAAGAAGAAAGAGAAATGGTTATATACTGTTTTTCCAAAAGGGTGTCTATAAATGAGCTGTGATAAAAACCTTAATAAGATTCTGTGAAAATTACCAGAACAAGATTCTATTACTGTAACCATACAGTAAAACAAGTAATAGTACTCATGGTTTTGGTTTGTGTCTAGACTACCTCAAATGGCTTTCAAATCTGAAAGAACTTCCTCCCTCTCCTGCCTTTACGTTCCAGAGAACTAGGGAGAATCCCTTCTGAGATGCTTTCTCCAGCCCCATTCCTTCTTTAGTTTCAGATTTTATTTATCAGACTATTGTCTAGGGGGTGTTTCTTCCTTCTGTCTTCCAAGGTTACTCTCAGTCCCATTACAAAAATGGATTTGCTCCTTTTTATAATGCCAGCTGAAAATTGAGCAATGTTTAAAATTATTTACTATTTTGGGGAGAGTAAGTATTTTCTGAGGGAAATTGGACTTTGGGCAAGCTGTAGAAGTTTCTCTGGATTCCAGGAGATCAGAGTGATAGTTCTTCCAGTTCTTTGGTGTTAATTTAATTGAAGTCTATCAGTCTCTGTATGAAAGACAGGGAGTAGCTATGAAGCGTTTCTGAGGAGTGAGAGCAGAACGAAATGCATTCTTAATTTAAATTTTAACTTTAAGAAATTAAAGAATTTTTAACTTAAATTTAAGCTAATTCTTAACATAAAGCCCTAGTGAGAGTAGTGCTGGGGGACTGGAAGAGTGTGAAAGCTGAAGCCTCAGGCTTAGACACGATAAATAATAAGTGGAAATGGCAAAGGAATAAAGTGGGCTGCCAAAAGTCCCCTTTGACCAGATGGCTAGTTCTGAGTCACAGGACAAAGACAACATACCTATTACATATTGGATAGCCCAGCCCACCTCTAGGTTCCTGCTGTGCTTTCATCAAAATCCACAGGGGTGGATGGTGGGTTGGAGAGTGTTGTTCCTGGAAGGGATGAATGAAGAACCCTGGGAGAATATGCTGAAAATATATACTTTCATCAAAGGTCACAAAAAGCATGAAGATCATCCCAGTTTCCCAGATAAAATAAGCAGGCACCTACAGCAGCAATGTAGGAAGATGCTAGAGAGAAATGATCACTATAATAACAATGGTAAATACACAATTTCATACTGCATAGGAGATGATAATGGTAAACCACTCAAATGACTTGACACAATTACACATTAACATCTTAAGAGCTATGATGGTGCAGTCCTTAGAAGGCAGTATTGCAGGCTGACTCTGCTCACTGCCAGGAGCTCAATCCTGATCGGATCAAGGTTGACAAACCTTCCATCCTTCTGAGATTGGTAAAACAAGGACCCAGATTATCGGGAGCAATATGCCGACTCTGTAAATCACTTAGAGAGGGTTTTAAAGCACTCTGAAGTGGCATATAGGTCTAAGCGCTATTGCTATTGCTATCTTAGACATCAGAAAATTGAAATCAAACTGGAATTCAGACATTTTCAGTTAGAAGATCATACTGTTTGCTACATAAGACATGAAGAACAAAGAAGGAATTGTGTTGCTTTCATAGTCAAAGAAAGGTACAGTAGAACCTCTGGTCATGACCATAATTTGTTCCATAACTTTGGTAGCAAACCGATTTAGTCGTGACACGAACCTAATTTTGGAAATTTGGTGCTTACAAAAAAAATAGCACAGAAGGGGAAATCGGCTGCAAAAAACCTCCCAAATTGTGAATTTTTTTGGTCATGGTGAGAAGTGTTCGTGACCAGAGGTTCTACTGTATGAAAAACCAGTACTCTGCTACATTGCAATTATTCTTGAGTTGTTTTTATTTACTGCCAGACCCAGAAAGATGTATTTACAAAGTATTTTGTCACATGTTCTGGCTTAGGTACTATCGGCAGGTGTCTCCATAAGATTCTGTAAATAATAAGTTAATAACCATTTGAAAGAATGTATTCCACTACTGAGATCCTATCAACAAGGATGAGAACTGTATAAAGTCATGTATTAGAGCGGGGTGTCAAACTCGCATCATCATGGCAGTGTCACATGACGTATTGCGACTTTTCCCCCTTCGGTAAACCAGGCGTGGCCGTGGCCAGCGGGTGCAGCATCTGGCCCACGAGTTTGACAGCCCTGTATTAGAGTATAACCTTAAAGAATCTCTGATAAATCTTCCTCAGCATCATATCTATTGGACTATGAGTACAATACCAAATGCTGTTTTGAGTATATTTTAAAGTCACTTAGGGAGAGCCTTAACTTTGACATACAGAGAGAGTTTGCAGTACTTAAATTTATTACCTCCTTCCCGACTGGAAACAAGAATACAATAGCCATCATTTCCATCAGGCTTTTTTTTCTCTCCTCAAAAGGGAAGATGGCCCATTCATCTTCTCTTTCTCTCATTTCTACTTGGAAGTAAAAGATGCTCCAATTTATCCCCATTTTAAGAAACCTGTAAGCACTAAATCAATAGGTGTTGCAATTGCATGGGTTGGACTCAGAGGCCAATTTTCTTGTTCCTAATCCCAGGCCAAAAATATATATAATTCCACACTTAATCAGATACCATCAAGAAAACAGCAATAGGAAAAGTTAGTATGAGAGACTGAATGAGCAAGAGAGAGAGAGACGTCAAGCCTGAAGTCATAATAATTTTTAAGGGAATAAGAAAATGGAATCTCTTTGTAAATAAATGTACAAATCTTTTAAAAAGGGATTGCAAACAGTTCTGTAAAAAGATACCCCCCAAAAGCTTCAGTTACTTCAGAAGAAAAAAAAGGATGAAGGGTTATTGGTTGGTGTTAAAAGCAAACAAACAAAGAAGAGGGAATGATAACATGAAACAGATACTTGAGCAAAGATATTAATTCAAGCAACCTCCACTCTTGGAAGGATGCCACCGTTTTTAATGGGTTCAAAAAATAATGGATTATGAGCAAATCAAAGGAGATATGCAAATGGAAAAACAGCAGCAGTTTTACAAAAACCTAATATACATTCAGAATGAGTCAACATTTTAAAGGAGAACTTGCAAAAAAAAACCTGGTATGATAAGCCTACAGCTATACTCATTTCAAAACATTGAAACTGAAATTTTAAAAGAAAGATAAATAGCTAACGATAAAATCATTGCTAGATAACAGCACCTGGCATGCTTAGCTGTTCTTTTCGTATTTATTTTTCTGTGGTAAAATTACAGAACAACCAGGTCATGGGCTTTCTGATTTGGCACAAGCCTTAACTGAGGAAAGAACTGAAACAAATATTTTTGGGGGGAGTGAAGAGATAAGAGGATGAAACTAATATTCTGAAGAGTGGAGTAGAGCAATATTAATATCCAAGAAAAAATGATGAAAAAGTCATAAATGCTGTGGGAATGTTAAAAAAAATGGTAAAATTGCAAGGGTAAATTCTATGACTGAAGAAATAAAATCAATGTGATTTACTTATGGAGTGGGTGTATGCAGTAGTGGGATTCAAATTTTTTTACTACTGGTTCTGTGGGTGTGACTTGGTGGACGTGGCATGGCTTGGTGGGTGTGGCTTGGTGGGCATGGCAGGGGAAGGATACTGTAAAATCTCCATTCCCTCCCCACTTCAGGGGAAGGTTACTGCAAAATCCCCATTTCCTCCCAATCAGCTGGGACTCAGGAGGCAAAAAATAGATGGGGGCAGGGCCAGTCAGAGTTGGTATTTACCAGTTCTCCGAACTACTCAAAATTTCTGCTACTGATTCTCCAGAACTGGTCAGAATCTGCTGAATACCACCTCTGCATGTATGGCTTTTAAATATATGCATGAAGACTGCATTAATTTGGAAAATACCATTACCCCTCTAGGAACAAACAAAGGAGGCAGGAAATACATGAAACTAAACTGAACTCAGTGGGAATGGGTTACTTCAGTAATGTGTATTGTAAAACAGAAAGAGATAGGATCAAAACTGAATGAGTGATGAATGTGGATTAAACACAAAAGCAGGTAACTGATATGAAAGAAGAACACTGAGGAGGTTGGATCATATGGAGCGAAAGAGGATCAAATGGCAAACAAATACAGAAAAGAAGAATGAATTAATGGAGAGGAAGGGAAGACCAAGACAGACTTTCTATATGATGACAGCCTGAAAAACCAGAAGGTAGATTAGTTTAAAGAACCAAAGGGCAACAAATAAATGGATGGATGGACATGATTTTAGTTCTGCTTCCTTTTTCTTTTCCTGTGCCTTTAATTTCTTTGCCTTACTATGTCTTACTCCTATGTCTTCACTCTGCCTGAAGTTAGTTAACCTTAAAAGGGAAGAATGTGATGAATATGCACAGGTCAGAACAGATCAAAGAGGTATGTATATTGTCTGTTTCTGAACTGGGCATCAGCAAACCTTTCTTTTATCCAAGTATTGTTTTCAGAAAGTCGTTTTGGTGCTGCCCTAATAATGGTAGAGTGTTTGCCGGGTATGAGTGGTTACAGCAAAATTGGACTAAAATGAATTTTTGAGAAAAATCAGCAACAGAGAGGGCTATTCCTTTTTTCTATTTTGTTAGCATCTGTTGGCCCTCATGAAGATGGGCCACTGGACAGAACTAAAAGGGAGAAAGGGGGGAATCAGTATAAAAGCCAGTACAGTATTGGACACAAGGAGCTGTCCAGCAAAAGCTTGCAGCTGTCCATTTTCAGATTAAAGAGATGACTGCTGAGAAACAGATCTGACATTTGATATGAACATAACCTTTTTTTTGTACCAATCAGGTCAGGTTTTTGAATGCTGGGTGATAGATACCTCCTTGTTCTAGTTGTTCCTACAATCTGGAAAAATTCAGAGGGACTTTTGTAAAAATTATACCCCTACTCTGTAACAGCCACACTTCCTGTAAATTTATTTTATTCTTACTTTTTTTCTCACCATGAGAACCCATTTAGAGGCTCATTTAAAATAATGTTTTTAAAAGGTTAGTTGCATTTGAAGCTTATGTTAGATGATCCAGTGACTGAAATAGTGGATGCTTTAGAATTGAACCACCACAAACATTGGCAATGATGGAGATTCAAAAATGTGAGGTTATTGTAAATGTAAACTAATCAAATAATTATCTACTAACTTACATTCTGCCATACAAAATGCTCAGATCAACATTCTTACCTTTATAATACAAGAACATGTTCTGGATTTACCCTTTTGATTTACCAATTCTTGAACAAATATGAGCTTTTAGAAGTGGTTCAAAATGAAGACTCACAGATTTTATTTCTCTTATCATAGTGGAATCTGAATCTGAAGCAACAACAGATGCATTCCCTAGGCATAATAAGCTTGTTTAGGTTACAGTTTTATATATTATCTACAGTGGATTTAGATTTTGTAGGGTTTCCAGACCTGGTCTATGTGAAAAAAAAAATAATATGCATTAAAACAAATGCTTAATTGGGTACTTATAGCACTAGCCATTAGCTAGAATGCTCAGAGAGCAATCTGTAAATAAAGTTGTTTCAGTGCAGTAGTGGGTTGCCAATTTTGTTACTACCGGTTCAGGGGCTTTCTCTTTCTCTCACGCACAATGCTTCTGCCTCCCACCGTTGCTACTACCAGTTCGCCCGATCTGGTTTGAACCGACACCTACCCACCTGTCTCAGTGTACATATCATCCCCCAATTCAAATACTTCCAATATTTCCTGTCTCTGAACTGGCAAGAGCTAGGCAAAACACATATGAATTTATTCTCCATTTACTGATCTGTAGCTTGTTTTCTCTATTCAAGCTACCGTTGTCTTGAAGATGATGCAAACCATTATGTAGAGCAAGTGGGCCATTAATATTCCTGAAATACTTGTAGAATTCTCAATATTTCTCAGTTTAACAACCTCAAAGCAGTATTATAAGCATGTTTGAGGCTGCATATCTTAGTACTATAAGCCTGTTTTGGAACCATGCCTGATGTATTTGCCCTTGGCAGGCTTAAAACTGCTAGAAATCATTGGCTTATCACTGCTATTAGCTCTGGACATTGGGCTGTTATCAGTTTTTAAACTGAGTCCATAGCTTATTATACAGCACATGGATCAACCACAAAATATCATTTCAAACATGTTGCAGCCTATAGTCATTGTTGAAATAAAAACAGTGACAGTTCCAATCCTCCTTCAATCATTTTCTTCTGACAGAAGAATGAAATAGGTTTTTATTTTTCCTTTTGGGGGGATGAATTGCTTTCTTCAAAGAAAATTTTAGTATGTAACTGAAGCAAATCATGACTGCCATACTCACTTCTTCCTGGAGATTCTAAGTTCTGTCTTATCCTAGAATCCCTACTGTTATTAATGAGTAAATAATCCATTTTATGCCCCCTCCCATTTCCACCTTCACCTTGTTTTAAGCCCTGTTGCATTCTCAATTATGTCAGTGAAAGAGCAAATGGTTTGTAATCCTTCCTTTAAACCTATTATTACTTCAGAATGTCATAGGATTCTGCTGTAAATGAGTTTTAACTGGTTGTAGTCATGTGGTGATGCTAGTAGTAACTGCTTTTGTAAAACAGGATGGCTAGCTTGCACCATACCTCCAAAGATGGTGCCATCTTCACCGTATATGTTTCTTTCATCTCCTATTCCATGAAGCAACATATGGATTTTTTTTCAAAGGTACTAATATGTTTATGGCCAAAAGTGCACTGATGAAACTGCTTCAAGCACCTGAAAGAAACACAGCTGCCATCATTGTCTGACTAGTTTTGCAGCCAGGTGAGTTATGAAATGAGAGCCACGTAGTACATTTCTGATTAAGACGATAATACAAGAATCTTGATATGAGTAATTATGGATGTTAGCAATATCACTATTGCTATGTGCCTGCAACTACAACACCACCCACTTTTTATTCCAGAGTGTCAACAAAGACCTTCGTTTCCATCATAACAGTTCATTTTCCTGACCAGAAGCTCAATAAAAATATAATCTAAGCTCAGTGTTTTTATACAAACACCCTTGATAAACTGGCACAGATATGGACAGCAACATCTATTGGTTTGAGCACTGTGTATTCTGCCAAGAGATATTTACAAATATAATGCCTGCTTTTTCTCTCTCCAAAGCACTTAATTTGCTACAATTATTATTTGCTGCCACCAGTAAGGAAAAAAAAAGGTAATTTTAAACATTGGAGAAAGCTCTGCAGGGAGAAAATTCATTTTGACTTCTTTTGGCACACGTTCATTCCTCAGACTACATAACACCTACAACCCTCCTGGCATCTTAAATTTTCTCCATCCATTTCCCCATCTACAGTCAACATCATACTGTTCATCTTGCATTCACCTTAAATTATTTGTATTCTCAGGGAAGAGCACGGCATCATCTGCACAGAAAAGTAGATGTAAATTTGCATTCCCAGTCAATGCACTTCTACTGACATTGCCAGCACGCTTTATACATTTATCCATAAATACATTAAACAACCAAGGGGACATCACACATACCAGTACTACCTCCAGATCAATATTGGAGCACCCCTAAACATTCCAGACATTTAACCTCCATCATATATTGCTCTTATTACTTTCAACAACCAACTTTTTTATTCCATGGCCATGTCTGTTAAGACTATTTAATTCAATTCATCATATATTTTCTAAAAATCAGTAAAAAGAGAATAGTTTTGCCTCTGGGTTAGGTTATGTCGTGATCTTGTTTCTTGCTATGGATGTTCACCAATTAGTCCATGCAGGCACACAAAGATTATTGCTGGGGATTGTGTTATAAAAAAAAATGAGAATGAATGATACATCATAGGATATAGTACTCATGGGAGAAGGAGGGACAGATACAGATATTGCCAAAAGTAGAGAGCCCTAAAATGATGTTAAGACCAAAGACAGGATTCTGGAGAGAAGAAAGTGAAGTATGGAAGTCCTAGCTTACAGATTCTATCATCACCAAAGTGATAAGACAACTATAGTTCAATAGCCTTTATTGTCACTGTACATCATGTATGCAATAAAATTGTTTATAATTCTACAATGGCTAGATGAATTTGGAGGATGCTGGATAAGAACTGGACCAGACTTTCTAAAACATTTGAGGGCATGGAAAGAGCTATGAAGACAATTTGTCATGGTACAAGCAGGTAGAAGATCCTGGGGCTTGTCTGAGGCTGAAGATTGATAGAATAAGCAAGATCAAAGTCTTACCTAGCACAATATAACTAGCCAGTCATCCTGATACCATATTTTATCACCATTTTAGGCGACAAAATGTCAATTAATTTTGTAAGGTATTGCCTCAAACCTATGGGCAGTCTGTGAACTATGATCTAAATGCCCGTTCAATCAGAGGTGGGTTCCTAGCGGTTTGGCCCGGTTCGGCTGAACCGGTAGTGGTATGGCAGCCTATGTTGCTGAAACCAGCAGCAACCCAGGCCTGCCATGCCCCCAAACCGGTTCCCCGGTCTCCGCCATCTTGTTTTTTAGTTCTGCGCATGCGCACAACAATTTTAATCGAACTGTGCATATATGCACAGCGCACATTGAGCACGCACAAAGTGAGCACAGGAGCAAACAAGCAGTTAAACCAGACATAACCCACCCCTGCTTTCAATGTTACAAATATTAACAAGATAATATAAAGTCTGTGTAATTACAAACTTAGTGCCATATTTGTATGTTTTCTAATTTGCAATGAAAAGAACAAATGCATGTGTATAAATGCCACTGGAGGAATAGAAGCCATCGCCGCCGTCTCTAACGTGAAGTCTTAGGCTGTGCCAACTTATGCTGCAGAAGGCACTGGAAAAAAAAACAGACTTTGCATTAGCATGCTATAACACAACTTTCCCTTGCCGCCTCAGAGAACAACCCCTGCTTTACATAAATCTTTCATGAAATGCTCTGCCTCAAGCACTACTGCCTAAGCAAAAAAGGGCAGCACTGAAGAAAACAGTTTTTTCCCCCTCCAAAAGCACATCAAGTGGTACAGAAAAGTAAATGGAATTTTTATCTGCTGTGTTTTCACAAAGTCCCAGGAGGTCTCTCAAAGGGAAACAATATAATTAACAGATATGAGATATTGGGAATAATTGAAAGGGGGTTTGGGGGTGTGGAGAGAAAAGCTATTTAAATTGTTCCAGACATCAATACATAGGGAGTCAGAATAAATTTAGTCTGCATTATTCAAGTCTCCACATGTACAGAACAAGCTTCTCGGGATTCTGTTTTTCTAATATAATTAGAGATTACTGGAGCTAATATAATTGCCAATCTGGATTAAGGGAAGGTGTTTCATCCATGGTTTATGCTAGAAATGATGAATAAGACCATGTGTCTGTTTCTTCATACCAACTGACTTCATCAAGCCCATAAAAGTTCAGTCATAAAAAGGCACACAAACAGAAGGTTTATTAAGCTCTGGATAGGCATCAGATATATCACTGTTTTCAAAATGTCAATCCAGTTTTCAAAATCCACTATTAACATTTTACTAAGGAACGGCAGTCAAAATGATGAAATAATGAGAATCGGCAAAATTCAAACATATTTTTGTTCTGTTTCATGAAATGTGTACTATACCTTTTCTTAGCAAAGTTAAGGAGGGGATTTTTTTGACATTTTTATTGTTCCAGATTTTCAGACCCTTTTAAAAGAAAAATTCTGATATTTTCTTCATAATAATATTTCCAATTTTCATGCACCACAACAAAATAATAGAACTGACTATCCTAATTATTATAATAATTTGATGCAGTACAATTTAAAAACTGAGCTAAAATAACCTGTAGGGGCTATTTAAAATTCGTAAGTTTATAAATGTATAAGTATCTAAATAAATAAGTAAATAAATAATCTTATCTAACAATACTATATTTCTGAATAAAGAATGAATACTTAAATTAAAATAATACTTCTTAAGACTAAAAATTTGGAATAGATTGAGAGATGTAAGGAATGTATTTCTGAAAATACTGTTTATATATATATTTCCATATATGTTACAATTATTGTTCTTTTATGACTGGAATTCCTTCCATTGTAAAAAATAAAATTGCTTGATAGCTAATGGTAGTCAGAACCTTGGGTGATTAAATCAAATTACTATGAACTAGTCAGCATATAATTGGTTATAGTAAATAATAATAATAATAATAATAATAATAATAATAATAATAACAACAACAACAACAACAACAACAACAACAACAACAACTCCGCCGTTGCCGGTCCCAAGCCCGGATGAGAAAGGAGGAGGGTTGGGGTCAGGTTGGCAACCTGGCCACATAAAAAACTCACCAACCCATACAATATGATGAAAGAAACAACTAAAAATTCTATACCGCATCGGTCGTCGCGTGGGTTAACAAGGGCCGCGGCGGATGTTGAGGACCCTGGGCATCCGTCGACAAGTGGGCTACAAGTGGACCAGCCAACAAAATGACAAAAATATAGTGCAGATGAAAATCGTGCCATAATGGCCTGTTATTACAACTCAGAGCCAAAAAAAAGAGGATACTTAAAGCGAATGTATGATTTATGGAAACAACAATATCCAGATTTAAATGTTAGTGAACAATGACTAGCAGATCAAAGGCGATTTATTATACGGAATAAAGTGTTTAGAGAAGTTGAACTTGAGGAAATTCAGGCAAATTGCAAAACAAAAAAACAACAACATCACAAGAGGAATTAACTGATACTCAAGACACAACTAAAGAAATCGTAGTAGAACTCCCAGAGGAAGCTGTTGGAGAGAAAATAACAACACTACCACCAGAACCAGTTACCATTGAACCAACTGATGAACCAACTCAAAAACAAAAAGAACTGAAGGACAAGATCATGGAGCATTTTCTGGTTAGTGAGGAAAGGCAACGTTTACCATCATTAAAAACTGTCCCTAAGAAAATTTTGGGTCCTATCATGAAAATGCAGTGCTTTCAACAATTGAATTGGGATCCATCTTGGAAACGAATCAGTTAATGTACAGTGCAGCTGTAAAAGTCACAAATGAACTAGGCATTAAAATCAAAGCACCTAAGCACACAATGGAAAAAGCATCAAAGCCAAAGTGGAAAATCCGATTAGAACAAAAAGTCAAAAAATTAAGGGTAGATGCTAGCAACTTAAAGAACATGCATGAGCAACGGCTTAAAAACAGCAAAATCATAGATCAGCTAATCAGAAGATATAGATTGGATACAAGCAACATCAATGAAGCTGTAGAGATTGTAAAACAGCAGATAACAGCAACAGCTAGAAAAATTGAGAGATATGAGACATGAATCATCCAATACAAACAAAATCAACAATTTCGATCAGACCAACAACGTTTTTTTCAAAGTCTTAATGTGAATGGTGACACCAAAAGTGAAAAACCAGAAAAGCAGGCCACAGCTGGTTAACTGAAAGTATAAATGTGTAATATGAATTAACGGGAATTTTTTTGATTTAACCTTTGTTTTTATTTCTTAGAGATAGGCGATATTATAATTCTATAAAGACTTACTGTTACCTAATAGATAATTATGGATTTAAGGAAATAAGGGCTGTCACAAATGAAAGAATACTAATGGTAATTTGAACACACAATGCTCAATGAAATATTTAGTTATGTTTAATGGAGAACCAGTGATTTTATTCTTAACTGTAAAAACCGCTGCACAAAAACTTGTAACCAAACGACATGCTTGATGAAATCAAGGAAAGTTGTTTTTTTTTCTCCTTGCTCTTGTTCTGTATGTGTTGTCTTGTCCTTTTTAAAGAAAAATAAATAATTTTAAAAAAACAATAAGGAAGCGAAGTGGATACATGACTTTGAGAAAAGCATTGGTAGCAAACAAATGCAAGTATTAGAAATAACAACTGAGATGATCAAAAATCGATTAAAAAAATTAAAGAATTGGACATCACCTGGAAATGACCAATTACATGGTTTCTGGCTCAAATATCTGGCCAGTTTAAATGCAATATTGGACAGGCAACTGAATGAAATTTTACAAAATGGTCAAATTGATGAATGGTTGACAACTGGAAAAACATACTTGATTCAGAAAGATGCAACTAAAGGAACAATACCTGAAAACTACAAACCAATAACATGCTTGCCAACAACCTTCAAATTACTCACAGGCATTATTGCAGATAATATTATGGATTATTTGGAAACAAACAGCATCTTGCCAGTAGAGCAAAAAGGCAATAAAAGAAGGAGCAGGGGCACAAAAGATCAGCTCCTGATTGATAAAATGATATTAGAAAATTGTAAGAAAAGAAAAACGAACTTGAATATGGTCTGGATTGATTATAAAAAGGCATTCGACTCATTGCCACATAGTTGGATCATAAAATGCTTAGAAACGACTGGCATTAGCAAATATTACATCCTTCACTGAAAAGGCGATGAAACAATGGAGAACTGAGTTGGCAGTAGGGAATGAAAACTACGGAATGGTTAATATCAAGCGAGGAATTTTCCAGGGTGATTCACTTTCACCTCTTCTCTTCATCATTGCGATGATCCCGCTACCGGTAATCTTTTAAAAAATGAAATTAGGTTACCAAACAGCCAAAGAAGCTGAAAAAAATTTGCATTTATTATATATGGATGATTTGAAACTCTATGGTAAGTCAGAAATAGAAATCCAATCACTGACAAACACAGTCCGAGTATTCAGCACTGATATTTCAATACAGTTTGGCATGGAAAAATGCACCACTGTATCCATAAAAAGGGTCAAAATCACTGCGTGTGAGGGAATTGAAATGCCCAATGGCCAACTAATTAAATGCAACGAAAATGAAGCCTACAAATACTTAGGCATTCTGCAGTTGGATAACAGCAAACATGGAGAAGCAAAAACTATTGTCAGGAGAGAGTACACCAACAGAGTCAGGAAAATTTTGAAATCTACAATAAATGGTGGAAATACAATCAAGGCCATAAATACCTGGGCAATACCAGTTATAAGATACACAGCCGGTATAGTTAACTGGACACAAGCTGATTTGGACATTTTGGACCGAAAAACCAGGAAACTAATGACAATGCACTACAGTTTACATCCACGCGGTGACACTGATAGACTATACCTGCCCCGAAAATCAGGTGGCAGAGGATTATTACAAGTGAAGCAAATAGTTGAAGAAGAAAAACATGCACTGGCTGATTATTTAAAAGAAAGTCAAGAACATCTATTAATCGAAGTAAAGAACAAAAATCTATTGAAGGCCCAACAGACGAAACAAGAATACAGAAAAGATGTGATAAAATCAAGAATGGAGAGTTGGCAGAACAAAGCATTACATGGTCAATTTCTGGAAAAAATAAAAGATAAAGTGGACAGTAAAAAAACTTGGTTATGGTTAACAACAGGTACATTAAAGAAAGAAACAGAGTCACTAATCCTGGCTGCGCAAGAACAAGCTATCCGCACAAATGCCATTAAGGCCAAAATCGAAAAATCCTCTGATGATGCCAAATGCAGACTCTGCAAAGAAGTTGATGAAACTGTTGACCACATACTCAGCTGCTGTAAAAAAATTGCGCAGACTGACTATAAAATGTGGCACAATTCAGTGGCACAAATGATCCACTGGAATTTGTGCAAAAATTATAATATTAAAAGAGCAACAAACTGGTGGGAACATAAGCCTGAAAAAGTCATCGAGGGTCAGATGGTCAAGATCTTGTGGGATTTTCACATACAAACAGATAAAATACTGGCGCATAATACACCAGACATCACACTGGTTGAGAAAAATAAGGTCACAATCATAGACATCGCAATACCAGGTGATAGCAGGGTCGCTGAAGGAATATGAAAAAATCGCGAAATACCAGGACTTAAAAATCGAAATCCAACGATTATGGCACAAACCAGCAGTGGTAATTCCAGTGGTAATCGGCACACTGGATGCTATTCCGAAAGCACTGGAATTACATTTAAAACAGTTAAAAATTGACAAAATCACCATCAGTCAAATGCAAAAGGCCGCACTGCTTGGATCCGCACACATATTACGAAAATACATTACGACATCCTAGCCCCCTGGGTGGGGCCCGACTAGTAATTAATGCCAAATCCGGTGAAACAACTGGCCGCTGTGATACAATTCTGTTGATGTAATAATAATAATAATAATTAATAATAATAATAATAATAATAATAATAATAATAATAATAATAATAATCAGTCAATATGTTATCTTGATGAGCAGAAAGAGCTATCCTGAATTTCAAAAGAAAAATCTTTGCAACAAAAGATTTCAGTCTAGTCGTGTCTTAATTCCCTAATTCACTTAATGTTAATTTATAAATGAAGATAACATGATTTAACAAAATCATCTTATTTTTAAATATTTATTTATTTATTAAAACTGTACTGTCACATACCCAAAGGGCTTTAGGATTCATATACAGTCAATGTAATGTCTAAATACAATAACAAGGTGTTTCATGAAAATAAGCTTCTTTCTATTTATTATCAACTATGTTAAGATATTTTTCCACAAATGACTCTAGGGTAAGGCATAATGTGATTCAGCTGAGTGTTTAACAAACCAAAAACTTGGTTTATTGACTGAGATTTTACAAAATACAGCACAGCTCTGACATGAACCAAGCCAGGGACCTGATATATTAATTGCATTGTGCCATTTTCTTGAATCAACTTAGCCATAATAGGCTGGGTTCCCTAACATTAAGCAATAAACCACAACTTTGCAACCATAGTATTTGCGTGCATGCCGCAGGATATTAACCCAAAATCAAGCACAATACAGCTTGATGTAACATGCAAACTCAGCCACTCAACATTCATACATTCAAACTGCAATAATGTCAGCATAAGATATCTTATGACACAATTGTGCAAATGCTGAGACTATATTCGGACATCTATTCCAAGCGCACGTCACAGATTTTGCATGATTGCGTCATCATGCATGTGTTGCCTTTGCCTATCCTTACTGTCCCCCAACCACACATTTGTCACAGAACAACCATAAACACAGATTACAAAGTCTGCTGATGGTATTTGCCCCTCATGGTGCTGGGATGGATTTTCAGTACAATATGCCCATCTGAGTGGTAGGTATTATTAACAAATCAACAGGAGGCAATGTTAATAAGCAGAAATGGAAGGAGAAAGTTAGAAAGTGAAAGTGACCTGGAAATTATAAATGGGGAAAATGAGTGATGGGGCACTGGAATTAACCCAGTTGTTGGGATAATGGACACCAAGAACAACACTCATTACATTGCAAACTGCTGAGCTTTATTTATTTATTTATTTAAACTCTTTGCTATCTCTTGCTCTGGCAGTGGCTTGGCAGATGAGCTGTCTGATGATTAATCAAAAGCCACTCCAACAGCAGTGAAGGAACTACCCAGAAACTGACTGCTTTATTTTTTCATCACGTAGCATGCTACATTAAACTGCAGAAAGGCGATGTTTTCCTGCCCACTCCAAAGGCATTACAAAAGACCCTGTAGCTTACTACAAATAACAATGCATTGCATATACATGCATGTGCAGTGTGTGTGTGTGTGTGTGGCGCGTGCGTGCGTGCGTGCGTGCTATATGTGCGCGCACACAAACATATACTCTAAATACAGAATAATTTTAAATTAATGTAGAAATCAATGGCAGAAGATTCTGTACCTTAATACTTCATGCTAATCTTGCACCGGAGACAAATTCCTTGTGTGTCTAATCACACTTGGTCAATAAAGTATTCTAATCTTGAATACTATAACCCAAAATTAGAACAAAGATTAACATGATCAAAGGAGTCCCTATGCAATAAATCCTAAATACTAGATGAAAGTTGGTTATTATTTCAGAGGTGGGCAACAACGGTCTCTTTGGGACCTATGGACTCAAGTCCACAGGTCACAAAGAGACTGTAGTTGCCCACTTCTGATTTATTTCTATGTATGTTATCCTCAGATTTTCATTATTATTATTATTATTATTATTATTATTATTATTATTATTATTATTATTATTATTATTATTATTATTATTATTATTATTATGGTGTGTGTATGTGTGTGTGTATGTGTATGTGTGTGGATATGATTAGGTAAAGCATAGACAATCCTATTAATTTGATCTTAAATCATGTGTCCTGTTTTAAATCTCAAGTTTGGTTCATTCTGTTTCCTCTGACAAACGTTTCTTCCTACAATTCACTCGGCTTTTGGTCTGGTGGTTCTGTATTCTGTGTCTATCACTGATAATCAAGCAGCAGGAAACAATCACAAATTGGCTCAAGAGTATTTTCCCCTGAAGTTAAATCAATAAGGTTGCTACAATAAGAAGTGTCTGACATGGATGAGAATGTCTCAGTTCCTGGATGAAACCACTAGCAAATTTCATGTTTCCACTCCAGGGTTACAAACGCTTGATTGGGGCTTATAATAGCAATAGCACTTAGACTTATATATCGCTTCATAGTGCTTTACAGCCCTCTCTAAGTGTTTTACAGAGTCAGCATATTGTGCCCAACAATTTACTAGGGTTGCAAAACATACTATGTTAGAAACTGTGGCTCAAATACATACCCATGCAATGTTGGGTTCATGCAACATCCTAGTATCAAATCAAATAAACCAAATTGTGGTTAAGATTATGTTTGAATGAGGATTTGATGTTTACTAATTACATACATTATATTTGCTAGCAAAGAAAGTTTTTCTGCCCACTGGCATGAAGGAAGAATGAAGGGGAAGTCTGTATCTATTGAGTAGAGATGGGTCCTAAATTGGTTCAGGTGGATGTCTATGCAAATGCTTTCTCTCTCTTTTTTTAATAGTTCTTTTTAAAGATTTAATAAAAAATACTCATCCATATTTGTTCAAGATTTTCCTTAACAATGCATATTTTTACAACTCCCTCTAATATACTGTATGTATTTTTGTCTTGGAATAACTTCTTAAACACAAGTTTCTGCAATCAAATTCTTTGTTATGTAAATTTCTTCAGTATTGGCTTTTAAAAGGAGAATTACCTTAATGCAAGCTCTTAGAAAATGTAAATGGCTCTTTTATGTGCACCTCTAAGAAACAGGTGTTCTTCATCATGCAAAATGTCACAAACACAAGTGTATTTTGGGGTATTTGGGGACCATGACACTCCACAGCCAATTTCGTAGATCTCATCAATTTGCTTTGTTGTGCATTTCAAATTCATATTGTTAGATCCCTATTTGTCCACTCCTGTTAAAAGGCTCAGAGCTCTGAAAGGGAGGAAAAAAACATATGAAATACTTTCATTCATCAGGCAGAAGAGTGAGCAAAAAAAACCAGCCACTTAATTAGGAATTCAACAAGGTAAGCTAGTTAAGTTGTAATGGCCTGTAGTAAAATTCAATCAATGATACTTAGATTGAATTATACAGTTTGCATTCTCCTGGAAATTTAAAACCTCTACATCTTAATCAGAATCAACTATAAGGCATCTCCATACCTTAGACAAAAAATGGGCAAGAAAAAGCAAGTTTTTTTCCCATGGTTTTCCAGACGTGTCTCGGGTTTTGATTTGGCAATACAATTATCTATTCCAGTATAATAATTTGCATATGTTTGTTGGATCTCCTCCTCCTCCTCCCCTCCTTCTTCACAAGAATGGAAATAATATTTTTATAATATTTATGTAGAGGAATGATAAGCTGGGCTGCCAGTGCACATCAAGGAAACAGCCTCCTTTTATAAGGGCAATGGCCACCAGAGTCTTGGAGTCAGCAGTCATAACTAATCTAATAGATCAAATCAAAACAATGAGATCCAGAATCTTAAGAGAGTGCCTCCAGCAATGACAAATTGTTACTGCCACATTGTTCATCTTGAACAAATCTATTTAAATAGAAGCCCAAGAAACTGTTCCTCTCCGTATTGGAACTACAGAACCATATTTTCTTTCTATTCGTCATACTATGCTTCCATATACTCACTACACCAAAGTGGTCATCACACCCATCATTAGTGCAGATAGAAGCCAGAAATCTGCTTCGGCCGTGTAGCCTTGGTATCTCAGGAGCCCAGTTCTCTATGCATTTTGCAATTCCAGGCATCTTCTCACACTTGCTGTGAGATGGTCAATTCTTGACCTCTGTGAGATGGTCAATTCTTGACCTCTATAACTATTTAGAATCTGCATATAGAAAAAAAGGGAGCAAGTGAAAAGGTAAGAAATAGAATACAGAAAGGAGGAAGAAGAAAAGATGGCTGAAGTAACAAGTGGTAGCAAAAGGAGAGTAACAAATTGTCTATAAGGCAGGAAAAGCATGGAGGAAAGATAATAACTGGATGCATAGAAAGGAACCACAAATAAATGAAGCACAAAGGCTTATAGGAGAAAGAGAAAGTTTCTACACCTTAAGAAGTTGGCCACCTGTTGTCCCAATACAAAGAGTTATGCAATGGAGAGAGATAAGATATTGTCCTAATACAAGGATGCAGGAAGGAATGACCTATCCTTTTCCCACATGCCTCTCTTCCATTCATACTTTGCAGGTGTCACCCAGAAAATGAACTTAGCACATCTACAGGTAGTTCTTGACTTACAACAGTTCATTTAGTGACCGTTTGAAGTTAAAGCAGCACTGAAAAAAGTGACTTATGATTGTTTTTCACATTCAAGACCATTGCAGCATCGCCATGGGCACGGGAACAAAATTCAGATGTTTAGCAATTGACTCACATTTACGATGATTGCAGTACCCCGGGGTCATGCGATCACCTTTTGTAACTTGTAAAGTCAATGGCAAAGGCAGATTCTCTCAACAACCGTGTTACTTACTTAACTACCGCAGTGATTCAACTTAACAAGCGTGTCAAGAAGGGTCATAAAATGGGGCAAAACTCACTTAACAAATGTCTCATTTAGCAACAGAAATTTTGGGCTCAATTACGTTGGGACTCGAGGACTACCTGTATAAAAGATGTACATGTGCAATGAGCCCCTAGTTTGGCACCTCTGCTCACTAGACAGTCAAAGACTTGATTCCTCTGGGAGCGCTTGTGAGATTTCACCTATCCATCCCACTATTCAGAAGGACTGGACAGGCTGCCCACTTTCATCCTTGCCTTTTAATATCTATGTGATTCTTCCATTCCATAAGCAAAGCACCTAATCTGTACACATTAACATTTATTTTTAATTGCTGCTACAATTTTCCCTAAATCATTTTTGACCTGATTTGGAAAATCAGTAAACCTATACTCCTAATTAAAAGTTTATTAATTTTAACTGATAATAAAATTAAAAATAAATGCAGCCTGGAGTAAATAATTTATGTAGGTTTTAGAACTGTTGTTTCATGTGTAATCAGTGTGCATCAAATGAGTGGTTGGCCCTACAGAAAATGGACCCCACACAGAAGTATCATGCATCACTGCATTTTTTTAGTATTTTCCAATAGCAGGATATGGTCATACTAAAATACAGTGCAGAATAAATAGAATGCAGTAGTTGGAAGCATTAATACAAGCAAAGTTGGAAGCACTGACACAAAGACTTCATCATTACAGCAAGAGTATTAGTATAGCACTTAGATTTACATACTGCTGCATAGTGCTTTACAGCATCCTCTGAATGTTTGCATATGTCAGCATATTGTCTCCAACTATCTAGATCCGCATTTTACCAACCTCAGAAAGATGGAAGGCTGAGTCATCAGAATCGAACTCCTGACTATAGGCAGAGTTAGTTTAAAATACTGCATTCTAACCACTGTACCACCATGGCTCAGTATCAGGAGGAATGTAATATGCCAAATAACATTAACCACTGAATAATTAGTTGAAAGTTGTGATTTTATGTAGATGTTATAAAATGAATTAAATGAGATGTTTCATCACTTGAAGTGAGATCTTTTAAAAATAGTAACACATTAGTGGTAAGTTCATCTAAGACCAATATTTTTTTCTTTTCTTTTTTCTATATGCCACTCCTTAACAATAATAATAATGATGATGATCTTTCCAATTAGATTAGGGATTTTTTTTTGACAAATTAAACAAAATAGTATTGAAGTTCACTTGGCAGGAGGAAAAAGCAAGAATAAAATTAAAGTCGTTACAAGCTGCTAGATCAAGGGGAGGCATGGGCCTATCCAATTGGGAATTATATCACCAGGCAACTAATTTGATGTGGGTTAAGGAGTGGATAACACTAAGGAATTCTAGATTATTGACTCTAGAATGACATGACTTATTGTTGGGATGGCATGCTTTTTTATGGTATAAAGGTACTAAAACACAGGGCTATTTCAGAAGACATTATTTAAGGGAAGCTTTGTTATTGAATTGGGAGAAGATTAAAAAACAATATTACTTAAAAATACCAGTCTGGCTATCAATTATTGAAGCTTTTTCATATCAAATAATATACAAGAAGGAACAAACGGTTAGATATGGTGAAATTTTGAATGCAGAGGGTAAACTCAAATCTATGCAAGAGCTGAAACAGGAAGGAATAGAAACGAATTGGTTTTCATATGTGCAAATACAATTTAGATATGACAAAGACTGCAAAATGGAAGGTTTTTATGATAAAAAACTGAGTTAGATAAAATTTTCACAGGTACTAATTAAAAAGTAAGTAAAAACTATATGGACATTTACTAGAGGTTAAGTTAAAAGAAAAACCTATGATTGTTTGGAGAAAAATTTTTGGACATGGGATTGAACTAGAGAAATGGGAGAAATTGTGGTCCCAAAATTATAAAATGACAATATCAACAGCTTATAAGGAAAATTTGTATAAGATGTTTTATAGGTGGCATCTACCCCAACGAGAATAGCAAGAATGTCCAAAAACAAATTGGAAAAATGTTGGAAATGTCATCAGACACCGAGATCATACTACCACATGTGGTGGACTTGCACAGAAGCTAAAAGATATTGGACTAAAATCCACATGTGGTTGGAAAAAATGACACAGAAACGCATAGACTTTAAACCAGAGACTCTTTTATTGGATATTATACCAGGTACATACAATAAAGACTTGAAATATTTGATCGTAAATATTTTAATGGCAACCAGAATTTATTTGCAAAAAATTGGAAAAATGAGAAAATACCCACGCAGGAGGAAGTTATTCAAAAAACAATGGAATGTGCTGAAATGAGTAAATTGACATTTGAAATCAGAGAACAAGAGGATGAACAATTTTATAAGATTTGGGACTTGTTTTATCAATGGATACAATTACCATAATCTTGAACTGTAATAATAGAATGTGACAGGAGATATTATAAAGACATATTACTTTTATATAGATTTTATAGATTTATAACAATGTAATGGAATATTGGTATATATATGAATTGAATATATAGATTCTATAGATTTATAACAAAGTAATGAAATTTTGGTATTTATATGAATTGAATATTTAGAATATCTTGTTTAAAATGAAGAAATAATAATTGTAGTTGATTATATGAGATACAACGATAAAGATGTATTTATATACATTTGATAGATATTTTATGATTTTACATATAATTGAAAGTAATGATGTACAAATATATGTTGGTGAATTCTTTTTTATATATACTGCAAGAAATATTAAAATAAGATAGATGATACTATTAAGATATGTTACTATTTAATGGATTTACAATTATGTGACAGATAGTTAGCATATAAATGAATTTAATTTTTAGAATGCATGTTTAAAAGGAAGAAATTATAAGAGTAAATTGAACATATGATTTACAATGATAATCAATGTACTAACGTATATTGGGCTGATAACTTCTGATTCTATATGCAATTGAAAGCGGTGATGCACAAATGTTTGGACCAAACGACATGCTAAATAGATATGTAACTGATGATATTTTTGTTTGTTTTAAAATAAAAAAACATAATAATAATAATAATAATAATAATAATAATAATAATAATAATAATAATAATAATAATAATAATAATAATAATAATAATGATTTTTGTTAACAAATAACACTGGTTAGATATGTCAATGTTCCTAAAAATCACAACATAAAAATGATGACACATGGATTATGATATCAGCACACCAACGATGCAATTTTGCACTTGCTCCATTTCTGATGCAACAATATTAGTCACATCATTTGTCTCATGACACACATTTCATTCTCACCTCCCTTTGCAGATGCCTGTGGATGTGTAGATACAAGGCTTATGAAGTGCAGACTGCTGCTAAAATTGTGAGCTGCTGTAGGCTGACAGCTTGCATAGTGCTGACAATTCAGTTTCCACCTTTCTCCAGTCTGGTGATGCTATCATCCTAAGAGCAAAGATCTCCTTTCAGGAGCACAATCGGTGGCTATCAAGAAATTGTTGGATCCTAATTCCCTCAAACCCAAGGAATGCTGAGATTCAGTGCTCTCTGGAGAGGCTCCATCTCCATCCACCTCTCAAGTGAAAAGGTTTCCATTTGAAAAGTCATGAGAGTAGAAGATTCTCCTAGGCGCTGCTTGGAGTGTCCAAGCACGGGTTAACATCAGCTTGCTGCCCAAGGACTGAGTTCGAATTCTTGTAGCTCCACCTCTTGCTCCCCTCAGAGGCTCAGTTTTAAAAACTCAGTCGCCCTACAGGACGCAAATTGGGGAGATCCAGTCCTTGAGCAGCAGACTGGACCCTTTGGTTAGTGTAGTTAGCTCCTTTTGAGTAAAATAGTTAAGTTTAGTTAGCTCCCAGATAGAAGTTTGTTATTTTTCTGTATTTTCTTGGATTTTCTTGCATTTTCGCCTTTTTGCCTTTTGAATTTGGCGCGCGAGCCAGGCTGCCTGGAGCGCGACTCGCTTCTCGCAGCGAAGAGAGCAGTCGCACCGGGGGGTTCGTTTGGCGGCTGCCAGCGAACAACGGGGGTGCAGGTAGGAGGCTAGGACCCCAAGGGACAGCATTAGGCTGTTGCCTTTTCCCCCGGTGCCGCTCCAGGCGCGAAAACGCGAACGGCGGCCATTTTTAGTTTAAAAATTTTGGCGCGCTTTTTCTGCCGGGGCTTTTAGCCTCATCGCGTTGCCTGCGCTCTCTGCAGATCGCGGCAGTAGGGGTTGAAGAGGACCATCGCAGGGTCTCCTGACTGGGTCTCTTCCCCTCCAGACCTACAAGCGGCCGCAGGGGTTCTTTTGGTCATCTAGACCATTCACCCTTGCCTTCTTCAGCGCGGATCTGCTGGCTTCCGACCTCATTTCAGCCGGAGCCATTTTCCAGCCACCACTTGCCTACAGCAGGAGGATCCCAGAGATGCAAGCCTCAGATTCTCCAGCACCTCAGCCATCGGGAAGGATTCCCAACGCTATGGAGAAGCAAGTGGATCAGCAGGCTGGCCCACCAGCAGCTAAACGCAGCAGGACCAACCCTGCTGCTAAAGGTGAAGGGGTGGGATGCCCAGCTAAGAGGAAGGCTCCTAAAGCCAAGCAGCCTTCTAAGGCTGAGGAGAGACTAGATGCTAGGAGGCAGAGGGCCCTGGAGAAACAGTTCCAGAAGGCCTTTTCTGCCCAGCAGGCCCTTCCTCCAGCCCCTACTCCTGGGGAGGAAGGGGTTCCTGTTCCATCTACCTCCAGACAGGGGATTCCTCCCTCCCTTCCAGGGGAAAGAGAGGAATTTGATTTTTCCCCTAATCCATCCAGGGCCTCTATGGTTCCCCAGGCCATTCCCTGGCAGCAGATTACCTTGATGAGGCAGACTCCCTGGCAGAGGAGGGGTCCTTCATCTATTCAATAACTGGGCCAGATACCCCTCAGGCCCATGATCTCCCCTTGCCCAAAAGCATGCAGGAGGTGGTGGCAGAGGCCATTTCCAGGGGTATCACTGATGGGATGATGCAGCTGGCATCTAAGCTTCCCTTTGCATCTGTTAATCCCAGTAAGGGGAAACCAGCTAGGGCACAAGGTCCCCCAGCTAGGGAGGCCTCACCTGATCCCTCGGGCATCAGCGAGGTTTCTGACTCAGAGGAGGTGGAGCGTGATGCTCCAGACCTCTCTGAGGATGAAAATTCCACTCCAGAGCCTCCCCCCTCTCTGGGACTTTTTAACTCTTCCATGTTTAGGGCTATTCTGACTAAGGCCCGGGCTGCAGGACCCCAGATGGGCCTTCCAGCTCCCAAGCCCAAACCTACCTCGGATCAGGCTTCCATGGAGACCATCGGTCCCCAGGACCCAGGGGCAGGGCTCTTCAACGAAGTTTCCCCCCCCCCTTAGACTTGGTTCCAGCCCCTCAGCTGTTCCTAGACATTATCCAACGCCAATGGACCCAGCCTGGTTCCTTGGCAAATCCCAGCGGGAACGACAAGAGGCTATTTACCATGGAAGAGCCTCTGGAGGAGCTTCTAAAGCTCCCCCAGGTCGATGACCCCATCATGTCCCTTACCTCCAATTCGGCTCTACCTGCTGAATTACTGGAGGGGCTCAAGGCAGAGGACAAAAGGGCTGAATCGTCTTCTATCAAGATGCATATGGCCACTGCCTGGGCCATGAGAGCATCTTCTGCCTCTTCCTACTTCGGGAGGGCAGCTCTCTTCTGGCTTCGCAAACTATTGGCCGGCCTACCGGCTGGGGACACTAAAATGAGGCAGAACGTAAATAAAATCATAGCAGCCATAGAATACTCTGCTGATGCCTCACTTAGCGCCACTAAGTTTTCCTCCAGGGCATTAGCCGCCAATGTGACCTCACGTCGCCTACTGTGGCTCCGCCACTGGCAGGCAGATGTCAAGGTGAAGTGGAAGCTGGCTTCCGCTCCCTTTAAGGGTGGGAAACTTTTTGGGGAGGCCTTGGATTCCTTTCTGATTGAATCCAAGGATAAACGCAAGGTACTCCCAGCCATGTCCAAGAAACCTGAACGCAAGGGCCAGCCCTTTCGGAAGGGTTCCTTTCGGGGCTCCGAGCCTTCCACCTCCTCAGGTGGTTCAGGCCGTCCCTTTCCCCAGTCACAGGAACGTCCCCAGGACAGATCTTTCTACAGGGATAGAAATAGACAACAGGGCAACAACCGTAAACCTTCCCGAGGGGGGTTCTCCAACCGCCCCTTCAGGAAATCCAAGTGACAGTCACAGGGACCCTCCCATAGGCGGCCGTCTCCAACTCTATGCCGCCCAGTGGGAGGAGACCACGACGGACGTGTGGATCCTCAACACGATCCGTCACGGCCTGACCCTGGACTTCCTTCCGCCCCCCCAAGATCCCGGGTTCGCTGCCCCACTCCCAGGTCACCTCACAAGCTCCAACTAATGAGGGCGGAGATAGACCACCTCTTAGAGATAGCGGCCATAGAAAGGGTACCCGAGGGTCAGGAGGGCACAGGCTTCTACTCCATTCTGTTCCTAGTCCCCAAGCCATCGGGAGGGGTGCGGGCAATCTTGGACCTCAAGCGACTCAACAGGCACCTAGAATACAAGCGTTTCAAGATGCAGTCCCTGCAGACCATCCTGGGTTGCATCAGGCAGAGAGACCTCTTGACTTCGATAGACCTGAAGGAGGCGTACCTGCACGTTCCGATTCACCCGGCGCATCGCAGGTTCCTGAGGTTCCAGTTTGCCAACCAGCATTTCCAGTACAGAGCCCTTCCCTTCGGACTCTCGTCAGCCCCACGCACCTTCACCAAGCTGCTGGCCGCCATCGCAGCTCACCTACGCTCAATTCCAGTGAGGCTGGAGTGCTACCTGGACGACATCTTGATCCACTCGTCATCAAGGGATCAGGCGCAACAAGACCTCAACACCACCATTCAGGTCTTGCAACAGCACGGCTTCTCGGTCAACCTGGCCAAGAGCCATCTCAACCCGACCCACAGGATCCAGCATCTTGGCACCATCATCGACTCGGAGTCCTGCAAGGTCTTCCTCACACAAGAGAGAGTGGACAGCATCAGGTCTCTCGTGCGGAGGATCCGGTCCACCAGGTCAGCAACGGTAGTTTCCCTCTCTCAACTGCTAGGGGAGCTGGTGTCCTGCATTTCGGTGGTCCCGTGGGCACGCCTCCACGCAAGGGATCTCCAGTGGTTCCTGCTGCCCCTCCAGAGACGCATGGCCAGCAACTCCAAGAGGGTGATACGTCTCCCTCCCAAGGTAATCCGTTCCCTCCGATGGTGGCAGTCGGACGCTCTCCTAAAGGGTTCCTACTTCAAGGAGCCGGAGCGCCTGGTCATCACAACAGATGCCAGCCTCTTCGGGTGGGGGGCGCACCTTCAGAACCAGGGGTTCCAGGGCAGATGGTCTCCAGCGGAGCTCGCCCACAACATAAACTGGCTAGAGCTCCGGGCTGCCAGACTGGCCCTGAAGCATTTCCTCCAGCTGATCAGGGACAAGGATGTGCTGATCCTGACCGACAACATTGCCACGAAAGCGTACATCAATCATCAGGGCGGCACACAATCCCTTGCTCTGATGACGGAGGCGGAATCCCTGGGTCGGTGGGCGGAACGACACCTCAGGTCTCTGCGGGCAGACCACATCTCGGGAGAGGACAACGCGACTGCAGACTGGCTCAGCAGATCCACCATCCAGAATGCGGAGTGGCGCCTTCACCCAGATCTGTTTCATCAGTTGTCTCTGCGATTCGGCCTTCCAGTTGTCGACCTCTTCGCGTCTCCGGCCAACGCCCAGCTACCCAGGTACTTCACGAGGTTCCAGTGCCCAGGGGCGGAAGGCACGGACGCTCTTCGTTCTCCCTGGCCCCCGGGTCTGCTGTACGCCTTCCCGCCCCTGCTGCTAATCCCACAGGTCATCGGGAAGATCCTGACAGAGGGAGCGGAGGTACTGTTGGTAGCTCCTCACTGGCCGAGGAGATCCTGGTTCGCCGACCTGGTCAGTCTCTCAGTGTCTCGTCCCTGGTGCATTCCTCAGGACCGCATCTCCCTCAGCCAAGGGGCCATCCATCACCCGGAACCCCAGTGGCTGAAACTTGCCGTGTGGCACTTGAAGGGGAGATCCTGAGGCTCAGCGCATTTTCGGAGAAGGCGATCCGCACCATCCAGGCATCCAAACGTCCATCAACGATCAGAATCTATGAAGCCACCTGGTCGGCCTTCTCTCGCTGGTGCCTTCATCACCAGATCTCTGCCACTTCTGCCACTGTTCCCCAAGTGCTGGACTTTTTGCAGGACGGCCTTGACAGGGGTCTGGCACCAAACACCCTCAAACGCCAGACTGCCGCCTTGGCCTCCATCCTGTCTACTGAGTCGCACCTGTCCCTCAGCAAACACCCGCAGGTGCGCAATTTCCTCAAAGGAGCCACCAATCTGGCTCCTCCTACCATCCACAGGTATCCTACCTGGGACTTGTCCGTGGTGCTACGTTCTCTGTCCGGGCCACCATTTGAACCCCTTCGGACAGTTGGACTACGCCACCTGACCCTCAAGACGACATTCCTCATTGCCATCACTTCGGCACGCCGGATCTCTGAACTGGCGGCCTTGTCAGTCAGAGAGGACCTTTGCGTCATCCACTCCGACAGAGTGATATTACGTCTGGACCCGGCATTCGTACCAAAGATCAACAGCGTTTTCCACCGCTCGCAGGAAGTGATCCTCCCGGACTTCTGTCCGCATCCCAGGCACTCCAAGGAACGTGAGTGGCATAAGCTGGACGTCCACCGTGCCCTGCGGATCTACATGAAAAGAACAGCTCCTTTCCGCAAGTCGGAGGCCCTCTTTGTGTCATTTCAACCTGCCACCATGGGCAAGAAGGTCACCTCCGCTACAGTAGGGCGCTGGATAAGGGCGTGCATCCAGCTGGCCTACGAACATCAGGGCAGGCCGGCGCCTCCTCGTATCACTGCACACTCAACAAGAAGTGCTGCCACATCGGCCGCATGGGCCACCCAGGCATCCATCGAGGACATCTGCCGGGCTGCTACGTGGTCAGGCCAGTCACCGTTTGTCAAGCACAATAGACTGGACACTTTTGCCTCGGCTGAGGCAGCCTTCGGGAGAAGAATTCTGCAGAGGGTTGTGGCTAGCCCCGCGCCCGTGAACAGTTCTTCCCTCCCTGGGGGATCATAGCTTTGGCATGTCCCGTGCTTGGACACTCCAAGCAGCGCCTAGGAGAATGACCGTTGTCTTACCTGAATGGTCTTTCTCTAGGCGCTGCGGGAGTGTCCAACCCCACCCTATCAGGGGTCGCGGGGTAGTTTCTTCATTGGACTGGACTATTGCATTGACAGTTCCTTTGGACACTCCTTCGTTTTTAAAACTGAGCCTCTGAGGGGAGCAAGAGGCGGAGCTACAAGAATTCGAACTCAGTCCTTGGGCAGCAAGCTGATGTTAACCCGTGCTTGGACACTCCCGCAGCGCCTAGAGAAAGACCATTCAGGTAAGACAACGGTCATTTTAGGAATGGTTAAGGAGTTTACCATGGTCCCAATGGGACAAAAAAAGTGCAGACCCTGCAAGTCTTGATGCTCACTCTGAAGCCATTTAGGTGTGGTAACTCATTGTTAGAAGACATATTCTGCAGCTTTGGAATGAGGAATTAAAATCAGCATATATAGGGTACCCAAGTTTATATTTTGGCACTTGGCAACATTTAAAGATCCCACTCTAAGATTAGATGAATGAAAGTGTGTAGACAATCTGACTTGTAAACCAAAACAGGTAGATGATCCTGGAACACCTATGTGCCTTACAAAGGGACTGGCTTATTTGTTACTCATTTTTCCAACTAAAAATGTGAGTCTTGATAGGCATTTTTCTAAATCAGCTCTTGGGTTGCATGAAGTACTTTGAAACAATTGTACTTATTAAGGTTTGGCTACATGGTACACTGATCTCTATTTTTCAATACATTAAATATTCCCCGCTACTAGCATCAGAATTTCCACAGGTGGGGCCAGTGAAAGATCAGACTATCCATCCTTTCTGAATGTGGGAAGCTACTAATACATTTGATATGTGGCCCATCATTCTCTGCCCATCTGGAAAATATTTGCCCTAGCTGCAAAGTTCCACATATGCAAAAATAAATAAATAAATAAATAAATAAAAAATCAGGGCTTAAGTATATGGTGGGGATGAAAGGGGACAAAACGTTGCTGGCTTTGCTTCCACTGTGAAGACTGAAAAGATGTTTCCCTACCACCAACATGCTTTGCATGAGACAGCAGTCTCAGAGGACAGATTTAGTCTCTTAAAATTGGCCCAGAGAGAAGTTAAGCCCTTACCAGAGGCAAGATAATAATGTATTGGTGTATGACAATATTACATCTG
Organism: Natrix helvetica; assembly: GCF_964273705.1. Taxonomy (NCBI): domain Eukaryota; kingdom Metazoa; phylum Chordata; class Lepidosauria; order Squamata; family Natricidae; genus Natrix; species Natrix helvetica. The sequence goes on from NC_138548.1 coordinate 282,773,195, forward strand.
CCAGGAGACTACAGTGCTATTACAAAGTAGTTGTTTGCTTGTCGACAATTGCTAGTCCCTTCTGATTATGCTCACACACTATCCAGAATACACCTCAGGAGGTGCCCTAGCTACACACTCATAAGACTTGATGGCACTTTGCAGCAGCATCCAGGGCTTTTTCCACTACCAATGTTACTTCACATTCAGCCGTCGCATTTGGGTAGATCCAGCACCGAATGAATTTGTATTGCTGCTTGATGTGTCATTCCGCCCCCCCCATCACAGTGGTACCTATTTATCTACTTGCAGGTAATATGCTTTCAAACTCCTAGGTTGGCAGAAGCTGAGGTAAGTGATGGTGGCTCACTCCATCATGCAGTGCTAGGATTTGAACCACCAGAGTACAGACCTTTTCTAGCAACATTAAGCCACTGAGCTATTGCGCCTCAGGAAGGTAATTGATTGATGGGAATTAGTAGCTACCACTATCTACTGGGCCACAAATTGGATCTCCCAAACAAGCCTAGAACCACTTTTATATTGTAGAATTGACACTTTCCATCACCATGACAGGCCACTAATCACGTACGTCTTAACTTGTTCTTGAAAAGATTCTTTGGTCAGAAATGAATTGGGCACCTCTGAAATATAACAGAGCTCAACAGGAAACCCCAGACACTGCTCCAGGTCACTGAATCTGCTTAAGGTGGCATGGAAACACAAAATTATGGAAGAAAATTTTGGGAAAGAAGTTTACAGATGAAGAAGCAGAAAAGATGCCAGGTGTCAGAGGCAAACAGCCTGAGACCAGATAGATAAACAGACACATAAAATCGTGTTCCTCTCAACTAAAATCACGAATCTCTTGGCTACTTGTGTGACACAGGAGGGAGACAATGGTGTAAATATCGAACTTCATTTCTATTGAAAACAGGAATTGCACTGACACTGGGCAGTTGCTACATTTTTATTTTTAACTGCTGTTCTACTTCTTGCAAGAACCCTCCCTATCTAAAGAGCTGTGTTCTTGAAATATTGACAGCAAGGATTCCAGTTTAGCATCAGCCAGAGAGAATCTGCAAGCAAGGTGGGGAGTGAAAGAAATGGAATCCCAAAGCTTAAGAAAATGATTCAGAGATGCCTGGAATTTCTGGGGTACAGAGCTAAATGCTCTTTGGCAATGTGGCTAATTTTTAAACCTAGCAAACTGAAATGGCTTTCAGGAAATTAAATTGCAAATCTGGTATGACAGGCCATTATATAAAAAAGCATGGCCTCTACAAGACTTCATTAAGTATTCTATTCCATTTATTTCCAGCTTTAAGAAAAAAATGCCAACTATGAAATCATTGTATACTTGTGACTGCTTCAGACTTCAATATGGAAGTTAATAATTTTGAGGCAGATATTACAGTGAGGGTAATTACTTCAATTATTCATCCTATACTAGCAATAAGTCTAAGTTTAGATGAGGTCTGATTATGAGGGATCTGGTTTGCAAAGCAGCTAGATACTGTTACTTTTGCTTTTGATTTGAGAGCTTATTCTTCGTTGTGTGGTTGTATATAATTTTATACATCTACACCGCTAGTCACAACTCAGCAGACATCGACGAACAGGAAACTGCTGTCTAACTGGAAACCACCTTAGAGTTCCTAAAAATGTCATAAACATCTAGAAGGTGATTTCTTTCTGCTCACAGCATTTATGACCACACTTGCAGCTACTCTGTAGAGTTTCTAATGGGACTTTCAAAAATTGGCTGCTGAAGTGACTGCTCCTTCTATGGACATTCATGCCAAATAGAATGCGTTCTAGAAGCTGTCAAATATTGTGCTCCAACACTGTGCTGTTGGGGCTACAAGTCTCTTTTCTCAATGATAGGGGGGGAGACGGCCACCCAAGAACAAGGTTCCCCAGTACCTGGATGAAGCTGTCTACCTGGATCCGTTTCAGTTGGGTTTCAGGCCCGGGTACAGCATGGAGACGGCATTGGTCGCGTAGGTCGATGATCTCTGGCGGGCCCGGGACAGGGGCTGCTCCTCTGTCCTGGTCCTATTAGACCTCTCGGCGGCTTTCAATACCATCAACCATGGTATCCTACTGCGACGACTCGGGGGGTTGGGAGTGGGGGGCACCGTTTTACGGTGGTTCTCCTCCTACCTGTTGGATCGGTCGCAGTTTGTGTTGACTGGAGGACAGGGATCCTGTTCAACATATATATGAAACCGCTGGGCGAGATCATCCGTGGTTTTGGGGTACGGTATCATCAATATGCTGATGATACCTGTCACTGCGTTAATTGTTTCAATCGAAGGTGGAAGGGAAACTTTCCATTCCTTCCCAATACCCAACTTTTCATCTCTACCCAAAACCACCCAAACGATGCCCTCGACGTGATGTCCCAATGCCTGGAGGCTGTACGGATCTGGATGGGGAGGAACAGGCTCAAGCTCAATCCCTCCAAGACTGAGTGGCTGTGCTTTCCGTCATCCCGATTTGTGCATCTTGTTCCATCTTTGATGATAGGGGGAGAAATTTTAGCCCTCTCAGAGAAGACTCGCAATCTGGGAGTCCTCCTGGATATGTGGCTTAGTTTAGAAGAAACCTGATGGCCGTGACCATGGGGGCCTTTTACCAGGTTCACCTGGTACGTCAGTTGCGCCCCTTCCTGGATCGGTATGCTCTGTGCACAGTCACTCATGCCCTCGTCCTTTCTCACCTGGACTACTGCAACGCTCTCTACATGGGGCTGCCCTTGAAGAGCACCCGGAGGCTTCAGCTGATCGAGAATGCAGCCGCGCGGGTTATCATGGGGGTACCTAGGTGCTCCCATGTCACACCCCTTTTAGGCGGCCTGCACTGGTTGCCGGTTGTTTTCCGGGTACGATTCAAGGTATTAATTATGTCCTTTAAAGCGCTCCATGGCTTAGGCCCAGGATACCTGCGAGACCACCTACTGCCACCAGTAGCCTCCCACCGTCCAATACGATCCCACAGAGTTAGCCTCCTCAGGGTGCCATCAGCCAGACAGTGTCGGCTAGTGACCCCCAGGGGGACAGCCTTCTCTGTGTGTGAGCGCTGTCCCTCTGGAATGAGCTGCCCCCGGAGCTTCGCATAATCCCTGACCTCCGGTCCTTCCGACAAACCCTAAAAAGTTGGCTTTTCCAGCAACCCGGCCTGGCCTGTTAATTTTATCTCATTTTTTAAATGTATTGTCCTATAAATTGGGTTTGTTTTTTGGGATATGTATTTAATTTCTTTTTAACTTTCGGGATGTGTTTTTTTTAATGTTGTATGCCGCCCTGAGTCCTTTGGGAGAAGGGCGGCAAATAAATCCAATAAAACAAACAAACAAACAAACAAGGTGTGGGTGAAATGCCACTTTCTTTTCACTAGGTCTTCTAAGCTTACATAGGTGCCTAGAAAACTGTCTGTTGTATCTACTGGGCTATGGTTCTCTCTATCAAATTTATACTAGTTTGGTGACCTTTATCCCAAATGAGTATTTAAGTTCTAAACTACATACTCTGAATTTGATATTTAGATATGGCTATTAAAAAAAGGCTCAGCTGTGACAAGGCGTCAGAATGCTGCTATTATAAATACACACATTAAATTTAAAACTGTATCGGTTCAAAAGTCTCCTTGATATTTTATTTTATTTTTATTTCATTGTTCAGTAACTAATGCCATATATGAATCACACCCAAAGTGAATCCATTTGTCACCACCCAAGCACCATCTGTTCCTGGGAACAAATGTCATTTTAACGACAGCAGTTGTCATAATCTCCACACTTACAATCATCTAATATTACTGTAATATATGCATTCTTTTTAGCATGTTTAGAAAATCTGCATGTGATATTGGATAGCTGATCCAATCTTTCTCTAAAGCAGTGCTTCTCAAATAGTGGGGCGGGCCCCCCAGGGGGGGCGCGAGGCTCTGTAAAGGGGGGCTCAGCTCAAATTATTTTATATATTTTTGTTTTGCAGGTTAAAGTTTTTTTAAATATTGTGTTCCTTTAAATCCTGTGCTCCTTTAAATCTTTTCTGCTACAGTTAATAAAGCTATTCTTTGTTGTAAATTGATCCACATTTCTTTCTTTTTTTATTCTCTTATACGTTAATAAGGATACAGTGTTATGCAGAGGTGTACTTATAACAATTTTATAGACAAATGATACTATTTACAGTTGCGCGGGGTGCGCGAAATGTTTTCTTCTTCCTAGGGGGGGCATGACAGAAAATAATTGAGAAGCACTGCTCTAAAGTCACTAGACTTTGCTATTGTTTTAATCATAGGGTATTATCACATTGTGTGCAAATTTAACAAACTCTTCCATTAATACATTACTGGAAACTCTTCGCATATTTTTTAAAAGAGGGATCAAGGCATTTAATATTACATTAAAAACCTTTTGCCCATATACATTCACATAGTTTACACCTCTATCTTTGTAAAGATATATTTATGCATGCAAAATGAACACCTCTATATACTACTTGACATTTTTAAAGCAAGGACAAATGTTCATAGAAATGAGCCATGATGTGTGAAAGGAAAGAAAGGTAATCTCTTTGCCTAGAATTCATATTAGATTCTTTGGAAATTCTTCAATATTTTTGAACAGATCAGAAATGCTTCCAATGCACACTGTTATCATTCTACAGCCCATGAGCAGCAAAAACAAAGAGAAGCTGATCTGATAGCAAAAGCTGCTGCCACATTTCATAAATCTATTTTTACTTTTTTATTATTATGGGTAGTTCTCAGAAGAAAGATTCATATGGAAATGCCTATACCATGTATCTCAAAAGAAGGATCATCTTAAAAAGGACTAAAACACTCCATATATGAAGCATAAGATGTGAATACCCTTTGTGCTGATATGAACAGACTTTGTCATCAATGGACAAAAACAAAACAAAAAACAAAACAAAAACATCAGACTAACAATCAAAAAGTAAATATATTTTACCAATACCAGTGTAGCAATCAAGGAACTGCCAAACCAACAACAAACAGCGCAACCAAAAAATCTCTAAGACCAACTCCACCAACCCTGACTAAGCCACTAAAATATAAATTGATATAGAATATAGAATATAAACGGAGAGCAAATCCCATTCCTAATTAGCACTGCTGATGCTACCTAGTTTGGGTAATGAAACATCTGGAAGAAGACAACCAAGCTCCGAGAGCACCAAGGACCTCTCACAACAAGATGAAAAATAGGCAACTACTCTTTAATTTTCTCAGATATGGTGCAAACAAGCTACAGTGGGTAATCTCAAAAGTGTTATATCAAATAAAAAGAATGCTTCTAGAAAGAGAATTAGTTTGGCACCATTTTCATCAAGCAAAGCAAAAAGGTATAATGTATAATCTGTTGAATTTCTGCAGCTCAACAACAGTTAAAGTAAATATTCTTGCACCCCTAAACCAGGGCAATTGATGTAGTTCAGAGCAAAGCTGTAGTTCTGTAGAACTATGAAGACAGTGAATAAATAGGTATTTCCAGGCAGTGCTGAAAGCAGCAAAGTTCACGAGAAGAACAGAAGGTTTAGACAGTCAATAAGGTGAAGATTTTTCTTGAGAAGGCATTCTGTATGGAGAATCTCATACGTTATTGGTATAACTTGTTAATAAGTTTGTTTAAGCTGTCACATAGATAAACAACAGATACAAGCATGATGCTAGAAACAAATTCAGACCCAGCAAACAATTTTCTTAGTTGCTAAATTTAACATTTTCCTAAAGTCACACAGAAGATTCTCAATCTGGATGCATGCTTCAAGTCAGATGCTTCCCATTTGTTCATATCATACCTGACAGCTATATAGTGTTACTGCAAAGTTCAGCTGTTGTCCAACCAGTAGACTGGAAAATGAGTTAGAAGGATAAGAACAGTCCAGCAGATGTTGCACATGTGATCTCACCAAACCGTGAGAAACCTAAGTTGAACAAAAGCCAAGGAGATTTCTACAAGGGGAAAACAGGTTTTCAGAAATAGGTGTAAGCTCTACATGACATGTCAAGAGTTCCCAAGATCAGCAGATGCTGATTTCATAATGAAGAGTCCAACTTAGTGATTGGAATTGGAGAGGGTCCAATTCTAGTTCTCAATGATGTGGCAAATCTATATGTGTATCATTTCAAAATTGTAATTGGAAGCTCATGATTAATTAATAACATATAAACCAACATGAAAGAAAAATTTTAAGGTGGACATCTTATTTTGTATGGTTTTTTTTAAAAAAAACTGTACAATTTTGTGGGAAGCAACAGTCAATAATATGGATCTTTGCCTGCACTGATACTATATACACCCTAGAAATTGATCGGCAATTTCATTGTACTGAAAACTACCAGAGCCTAAAGAGGTGAGAGTACTTAACAACATTTCATAAGTCTCAAAGGTGCTTTTTCAAAAAGCAACTGGACTTTCTTTGTGTTGTTTTTTGTTGCTTCTCATCCAAGGAACTTCTTCAGAACTGAGAAGCAAAACATCCTCAAGAGAAAAAAACAAAGAAAAGTCCAGTTGCCTTTTGAAAAAGCATCTTTGGGACAACCATGACCTGGATGACTGAGTGTTTCAATAGACACTTCATAAGGCTAATGTAAGCTTGGCAGAACAGAAAGAAAAATTTCCTGGGATACCAATGCAGATATAGCGGTAAGGAGTACTTAACTCTCTTTTGCATATTACCACATGCCTTTTAAAAAAGAGCACCTGGAATGTGATCACACATTTCTTCTATCATCTAATTTGGCCCTGAACTGCTACTAGTAAAATCCCAACTGAATATCTATGGATTTAAATGTTAGCCAGACTCTATTTATATAGAGCTGGAAATATGCTTAAATATAGTTAAACAAACGCAGGGAGAAAAGGCAACATCTGAGCCAGAAAAGATACGAGATAAATGTCAGAAGCAATATCACTTGCCTACCAAGCCGTGGCTCAATATTATGATATGTGCTGGATAACACGTGGCTTGCTAAGGCTGCCATGTGCCAACCACCTTTGATCCATCCTGACAATAAAAAAAGTCTCCTTGTTTGGGTAGCAACTTCTGCTTGCTGTAGTACCTACACATCTCTCTTCCTTTCCTCAAGAATAAAATGAAACATTTCAGGCTAGCATGGGATCAGATAGAAGTTATGGCTGGGTGAATATCCATTAAATGCAATCCTTCATGGCCATAAAGTTGTTCTGCACCATTAGTTCCCAAACCCATCCATATTACTGCACATATGCAGCCTTCTAGTATTATGACCCTTTCTGCAAAGTAAAAAATAACACACACCAATAATTAATAAGCAAAACATGGAAGTGCAAATAGACCTTGCCACTCTAGAGTGCAACAGTTACTAATGCTGTACTTGAGCCTGTTTCCATTCAATTATAAGCCTGTTCTGTATTCCCCAGACACGTAGTTGCATTATTTATTTATTCCAATATTTATAGCCTTGACATAGGCTCTAGCTGCTTGGCAACCATCTCTCTCCATAAGGCATTTCCCAAGAAATGATCTCCAAATGGCACAATTGTACTATCTTTACCATATTTTGAATACTCAGATTCTGCAGGAGCAACAAAGCTTCTAAGCGTGAGGTTTAATCTACAGGCAATTACATGAAAATCGATTAAAGCCAGAACTCCTAGAAATCATCTGGATGAAAGCAGAAACTGTCAGATGGAGGAAGCAAAACTTCCCAGTAGTTTTAATACATGCAGTTTTTAATCAAGATGTTTCATACTCCCTCTGTACACATCAGGAAATACTTTTCTAATTAACAAAGGCTGCCTTTCATCTACAAAAAAAATGACAAAAGTAATTAGGCTTCACATTACCTTTCAAAGTTAGGTATGCTACTATTGGTCCCATTATTCAGAAAAAGAAATGATACTCCAAGTATTGCATGATTAGGTTACATAAAAATATCCCAATGTAAAATATAAACAGTCGGTTTATGTTGGAGAGTTGTGAACTGCACAAATCAACTTTTAAATTTTGCTCCAACAGAAAAAAAACTGATCTCCCTTGCTCTTGTGGGTCACCAAGTATTTTTCAGTTACACCTCCCACATGGGAAACCACTTGGAAAGCCTTAAATAAGAAATCGCTCCATGTTGTGTTCTTTGGAGGCAGCTGTCCTGATCCCTCTTCCACATGGGAAGCCACTTGAAAGGTTCTGCACAGAAGCTGCTCTCCATGATGGTTGTAATATGCAAAAGCTGCTCAGCAAATGCTCTACTTTTCATTCCATGACCCATGTGGCTGCCATTAGGGCAAAATCACTCAAAAGACTGGAGTTTGATAGACTGACATCTCTTGGAAGAGATGAAAACTCCAGATTTCTCTTGACACCATCTCTCCCCACCCCACCCCATCCCAATACACACGAAGGGCTGATCTTAATTTTGGAGTGTGCCATATGTGGTTGATTTCAAAGTGTGAAGTGGTAAGTAGCTTGCCTTCGGGAACACAAACAGATGTGGTCAAAACCTTCAAAGAACTCTCCAGCATGCTAATATTTCCTTTCAGTTTTCGATGTGACTTCATAGTCTCACTATAAGCTGGGGCCTACAAATGCTGGAAGGAAGGTAATGTAGAGCAGGAGTCATCCACCAGTGAAAAACGGCATCTTGGATTATGGACAGCCTCCAGGAAAAACAGATATTAATTGGGCAATACTTAAACAATTAGAAGAACCAGAAAGTTTCAAAGTTTGGAACTTTCTCACTGCTAAGATTGTCTCTAAAGTATGCCTTTGTCTCCTCAGCAGTGAGAGTGTCCTAGGCTTCAAACCAAACTAACATTGGTCTCTTTGCCAGTGTGAGTGACAAAATGATCTTAATTACAGTACACTGTCTCTTTGAGTCAGGTTGAGAAACGTTGGATCTTCAAGAAAGACTCCAGCTAAATCTCCTGTGTTCATACTTCTTTAGCGTTATTGTGTGCTGTCTGATTTACCATACATTATATACCAGTGGCAGCCTGCAAACATGGATTAGGAATTGTACCTCTGCATTTGCCATGCTTGTTAATCATTTAGAGATATTAGGTGGCAATAATTACATTTGCGTTTTCATTCATATGCTATGTCCCTAGATTGCCTTCAGCTTAAGAGTTAAAGTGGTTTATTCTTTTCTAGGCTAGTACAAAGCTTTGCTCCAAATGCTATTTTCCAGCATCTTAAAGCCTCATTATCAATTTCATGTGTTCTGTGTAACAGTGGTTAAACCAGATAAATGATTGGCCATGCATAGTTTGAGAAAAATGTTTACAGAATCAGAAATATTCTTCTTAGCCAGCACTTGTACTAAGTCCCAAAGCATAATTATGCATTCCTATCAGACCAATCTTATTTAGCAAAATCAATGTTCTCTATCAGATCACTATTAATACTACATATAGAAAGCTGGCTTTGAACTATGACTTCATAATGAACAAAGATAAAAATAAAATTAATGGATGGCAGAAAAAAACTTAACCACAAAACAGTTCTGTAAACATTATAAATTATGTAAGAATATAACAAACTAAACATAAATAACTTACAAATGAAAAATACTCAATGGAAATAGCCCAAATGTGAGATGTTGCTTAATTATGCCTAAAGGCCTCTTTAAAAACTTTCGTTAATTGCTTCTGAATCTGATTCTACCCAGCTGTCTTTTCAGCAGTAAATCATTATGAAAAAAATTACTTCGGAAAAAAATGTGGTTGCTTTATAATCCCCACAAACAGGATCATTTTAATTAATATATGCCAAGCTTGAACACCATTGGACAGTCTTCAAGTAATTGAATTACTGGAGCCACCCATCCTGGACAATTTTCACCCAATCTTCCCTTTTTAAGGAAGGTTGTTGAAAGGGGGAGCAGTTATAGCTCCAGAGGAGCCTATAAAAATTGACTCCCCCTTTCAACATGGTTTAGAAATTGGGGGGGGCATGGCGTTGCAATGCTCCTCCTCCTTTCTCTGTGATCGGTTCCATGTGGTACTAGGAGGGGAGAGAGATCAACCCGGAGGACTCTAACACTTGTAGTGAAACAAGGCTTGAAAAGCTGTGATGGTGCAGTGGTTAGAATGAGTATTGCAGGCTAATTCTGCCGACTGCCAGAAGTTCTATTCTCACCAGCTCAAGACTGACTGAGGTTTCCATCCTTCTGAGGTGGGTAAAATGAGGAGCCAGATTGTTGGGGGCAGTATGCTGACTCTGTAATCCACTTCGAGAGGGTGTAAAGCACTGTGAAGCGATATATAAGACTAAGTGCTAGTGCTAATACACTTGCCTTTCCTATTTGACATCTACATGAGGCTGCTGGGTCTGGTCATCTATTAGTTTGGGGTCAGGTATCATCAATCTCAAGTTTTGCATCTCAACCCACAAACTAACCAAACAATGATGTCAAAGTCTTGTCTCAGTGTCTGAGGATGTAGGTATCTAGATGGGAAGGAGCAGACTCATGCTTAATCTGAAGGATATTTAGGCTATTCAGTCCTAGTCCCAGAGATGCTTTAGTCCTGAACAGAGTTCAGTTCTTTACTTTCCCTTTGAGTTTTCCTGAACTTTCAGCTACTGCTCAGGGGAGAAACTGTGGCCAAGAAAGCTTTGCAATAAAGAATTTGTTGTACCAATTGCAACTATCCTTGGTTTGGAGAGTCTTTAGACAGTCTCTCATTTTGGTTGCTTTCTGTATGAAGTACTGCAATGGAAGTGCTTTGAAAACCACTCAGAAGCAGTAAATGGTCTAGAACACTGGTTCTCAACCTGTGGGTCGGGACCCCTTTGGGGGTCGAATGACCCTTTCACAGGGGTTGCCTAAGACCATCGGAAAACACATATTTTTGAAAAAATTCAGAAAACAAAAAATAATTTTATGATTGGGGGTCACCACAACATGATGAACTGTATTAAAGGGTCACGGCATTAGGAGAGTTGAGACCCACTGGTCTAGATGTAGCAGCACAGGTACGGTAGTTATGAGCATGCCACAGTGTGATCACATACCGTATTTTTTGGAGTATAAGACACTCCTTTTTTCCCCAAAAAAGAGAGTGAAAATTTGGGTGCGTCTTATACACTGAATACAGCATTTTTGGCCTCCCAAAATCCCACCCCTCGCATCCTATTTTTCACAAAAATGGACATGCAGAGTGTTTGGAAGGCCTGTAGAATGTTCCTGGGGGACGGGGAGGGCACAAAAAGTGAAAAAGGGGCCATTTTCCACAAAAGTGGTGGTATTTCTGCCCTCCTAAGCCCCCAGAAGCACTCTGCAGGCTTTCCAAACTCTCTGCATGCCCCCTATTCACAAAAATGTGGCGTGCAGAGGGTTTGGGAGCAGGGGTGGGTTGCTGGGCAAAACCCTTTTTTTTAAAAAAATGTACCTCTTCAAAATCTTGGTGTGTCTTATACTCCAGTCCGAAAAATATGGTAATACTATCTCTCTGCTTTGTGAACAGAACTGGTTACCAGTGGATTCCAGATATAATTCAAGGTGCTGGCTATTACCAATAAAGCCCCTGATGGCCCATGGTCTGGCTTTCTTTCCTATACTTTCTGTCCAATCTTTATGAACAGCGTTAGCAACTTAGATCCCATTGACCCTAAAACCCTGGCTTTTTCCCAAGACCTGGGATTGAGGTATCCGGCAGGCTTCTTATAGGAACTGTTTGTATCAAGCAATCATATGTTTATCATTCTTTTGATCTCTTCTAAATTGGGTTTTTTAAAAACATTGTACAATATCCAGAGTCGTTAGGGGATGAAGGGAACTTAGAGATTTGAAAAGTAAATAAATAGGTTATATAGTGGTAGAACCAGAAAAGCTAAAAGGATTTTTTGAGCCAAAGTCCACAAATGAAAAACTGAAGCATGTTGTACAACCTTTCTCATTGTCTTCAGGTATGTTAAGCTGCAATCTAATGTTTCTACACTGAGTTGCCTTTGGTCACAGGTATGAGATAAGAATCCATTTATTTAATAGAAGTTTTCAAAGCACGTGCAAAAATGACACAACTTCAGTCAAGTGCAAAGCTATATGCATCTAGTATTTCTTTTTCTAAAATGACGTGTAAGCCATTTTTTTTCATTATTGCCTGAAGAAGGGAACACTGAAAGCCCACTAGGTTTAAGGTGTAAAATTACAAGTTCAACCCTATGGAACCCAAGACTCACAGGCTATATATCTCTAGAAGTGATTTTTATGTCAAACACATACTGAAATCAATAAATCATTGAATACAGCAAGGAAGTACAACCATTGTCTCCTAGACAGTATGCATTGCAATTCTCATAACTCTATGCTACTATACTATTAGATTTTGATTCCCATCAATCTCAAACAACTGCAAGGCAGCATATTGCCTATCCCTCCTCTACCGACAGTGTATTTTTTTTCAACCAGGGAATGATTTAGATTGACTTATTGCTCCTGGAAAACTCAAAACTGTTCAGAGTATTCTAAAATTTCAGATGCGTTTTGCATGAAGGGCTCTGTTACCTCAAGCACATTAAAAGAAGAGCACAGTCCTAAGCCATCTAAAAGGTATAAACTATGAACACATATCTCACCAACTTTAATTGTTAATATTTCTGTTAACAAATCAATTATGCAGTGTTTAAGTAAGGCAAAAGTCTATCTGAAATACAATGCTTAGTGTCTCCTGCCTTTACAATAAATAGATGCTGTGACTTAGGTGGCATATCTGGCTGATCTCCTTTGGACTTCAAAGCTAAGTAGGCTATATATATTAAAGTAAGAGATCACTATGGGATACCAAGATGGTAAACTGAATTAGAAAGAATGCCGAAGAAGCCAATAGCAAATCACTTTAATGCAGGTAGTCCTTGACTTACAACTATTCATTTTACAAACTCTTCGATGTCACAACAGCAGTGAAAAAAAGTGATTTACAAACTGGTCCTCACATTTACAATTATTGTAGCATTCCCATGGTCACATGATCAGAATTTGGCTGCTTGGCATCCAGCATGTGATTTACAATGGCTGCAACATCCCAAGGTCTTGTGATCACCATTTCAGTATTGCAGGAAACCTACCGATTTGAATCCATACAATGATCAGCTGAGTTAGGCTCATGTTGAGAACATCTTTATTTTTTTACTCTCACAAACAATAAACGAAAAGCTAATCAAAACAGTTGATGCACCACAGTATTTCAGTTTCTTCATATTAAAAAAATAGAATGATACTGCATTCATTTATTTTCAAAGCAAAGAATTAAACTAATCGCTAGGTTGGAATATACAACAGTTGTTCCATTGTAGTTTAATTATCATAGGCGAACATCTGCGGTACAGTAAAGTTGATTCCTCACTGAATATACAGAATTCATTCCATACCAAGTAATTAACTAATAGCAATGATAACACATATTGCCCGTATTCTATTTTTAAAGTGTTTATAGAAAAAAAATTGCAAGAACTTTATTGTATGATTTAGTTCTTTTCCAAGAATGTATTTTCTTAATTTATTGAATGGATTGAATGCCGTGATGGCCTGATGGTGAAGATGCCCACCTCCCACTTGGAAGATTGAGAGTTCAATCCTAAGTGGCAGATATTTCTCTCCTAGAATGCAAAGAAAAAATATCTATTGCAAACTCCACACAGGCATCTGGGAGGGCATCCAGCCAATAAATGCTAAGCTCCAGCCAATCATCCTGACTCTGCCACAAATAGGGACTTCAGGGTTGTAAAAATTGAGTTTTATTTATTCAATGGATTAGTTCTTACCTAGTTCAAGCTAGGTGTACAACATTTGCTAAGTATACAAGGAGGCACAGTTCCAAACCAAGTAGTTTTTTTCTTCTTGGGAAATATGCCTGAACTGAGATAGTACATGACATTAATTTTAAACAAGTTTTTCAAAGATGAATTATATTCTGCAACTAAGATCTAAGTAAAAATAATGATTTATTTTAACAATAGCAAGCTGCAAGACAATCTTTTTAAGCTGAAGCCTGTCATTAGGCTTCCAGCATATGAGCCAAAATAGAAGTAACACCAGTCACTGCAACCCTATGGCACATACACCTGGAATTAAAATCTACTATGTCTTGTAAAATTTAATCCCAACTAAATATGTAAAATTATACCTTAAATTGCATTTGATATGTGTATTTATTTTTACGTCTTTGATCTGCATATCTCACGCTTGTTTTGGACACATGATATGGACCAGTCCCTGAAACTGCAAGGTACTTATTTCTGGCTAACATGACTAGAATCAGATTTTAAAACATGTGTTAAAGGATTAGATAATGATGATGAATTCAGGTGAACAAAGTTAACAAAGAAACGAACCTAAACCTATTTGAAAGCAAACAACAGCATATACAAGGCAAACGAAATATGCCAGGATTCACAAGCCTCTTTTGGCAACAAAATATTTTGAAAAGATGGGGGCAAGTGACATCTCTGCGAATTGCAGCTTTTTCAGCAAATAATTGTGGTCTAGGTTAAAGGTGAGTATTTCCAAACAATGGGTGACCCTAACAAGGAGGCAGCAAAGAGAATGTTCTCCTTTAAGAACAGTTACCCATATGAGGTGTCAAAGCCTAGAGAATGTCAACTAATATATGGTTACATGTTTAAGAGGTCTTTGATGCTCTCTGAACTTGGTTGTTTTCTTGCAGAGATTTCATTATCCAAACTAGATAACATCATCAGTGTTAATAAGGGATGGATTAACCCTGATGGTGTTACCTACTTTGGATAACGTAACATTGATAAGAAAACAACCATATTCAGAAAGCACCAAGAAACCTTGAGCTACAAATATTTTCCTTTATCAGTACAGTTATCCTTGGTTTAGCAGCTTTGAGAAAGATTCCCTTCCCCTCTTCCATTAAACTCAGTCCAATGGATATTGCGGGATTTTCCAGTCTCAGGCAGGCCAGAAGGGGCTCGATCACCCTTCCCAGAGAACAATAGGAGGTCAACTTCATTTATCTTGGGTGACTCCCAGGCAGCCCAATCTTCCTTACAGATACTGTATAAAAGAAGTCCCACCGGCTCGTGTTTTCCGTTTCCAACCCAGACGTCAAAGGAAATGTATTACTTGAATTAAAAGTTTCTCCTCATTAATCGTAAAAGTGTAAGGGACCCACGTTTTAGGACCGGCTTCTCAACCCGAGTTGGCAACCAGCATGGTTGCCCATACCCTAGGGCCCTAATCATCCTCTTACCTAAAGTGTATGTGTGCCTAGCACGTACGTACACACACACACACACACACACACACGTGTGTATCCAGGGTTCTAAGTAGTTCCCTTCCAGCACGACCAAACATTTGAAAAAGGCATGCCCTGCCCTGCCCTGCCCAGCCACTATCGCTTAGCCGCTGCAAGGTGCCTCCCTCGAGACGCCAGGTAAGGACATGGCGATCGGCGCCGGCCTGCCTGCCCGCGGTCCCAGCCCGCAAAGGTTGCCTCCCCACAGCTGAAGGCGAGATGAGTGCGAGACCTTCGAGTCAGGAAAGAGCCCTGGCCAGGAAGAGATTTGAGGGGGGAGTCACCGATGCTCGGAAGCTTTAGCACCCGCTGCGTAAGTGATGAGCGCAAGAATGGAAGGGAGGTGGACGGGCGCCCGCCCCGAAATACCAGGCGGCAGGCACCGTCCGCCCACCGGCCACCTGGAAGAGATCGACGGCGAGGAAAGGTGCCGCTACTCACCCCGGCTACGTGCTCCTCGTTCCGCTCAGCGCCATCGAGAGCCAGAGGGAGTTCCCGAAGGGTTTCCGAGCTTTCGAGATCGGCGGCCGGATCCTTCCTCCGCCTGCCAGGGGATTCGGAAGCTCAGCCCGCTTTGCCCGGCGCTTAAGGAGCCAGCCACTTGCACAGCGCCGCCACCGCCGCTCTCGCTGCAAGACGCTGGCTGCGGCCAACACGCGTGCCGCACCTCCGAGCTGACCGAGCCGGGGTGGAGGAGGCGTGCAGCGCCGCCTGGCCGCCGTGCGCGGAAACGGGCCGCGAAGGGGGGCGCCTCCCAGCCTCTTCAGTGCGTCTGGCCTCGGCTGAAGCCGGGCTTTGCTGCTTTTCCCAGGCACGTGTTGAGGCGGACCCCCCGCGGCCGTGGACAGCCAATAAGAGAGGAGCGCGGCAAGCTGGGGTGGACAGGTGTCGCTTACGTAATGGACGGGCCTCTTCGCTTCCCTTCTGCGGTTTGTCCCTGGGACGCCCAGCCACGACTGGCTCCGCGACAATTAGTTTGTGTGTTTAAGGAAAGGTCTGCCGGCAAATCCTAAAATCGTGTCACCTACGTTTTAAAATGCTCCGATCCATTGCGGACAATTCTTCCTCCTGAAAGGAAAAAGAAATAAGCTGATTGTCTAAGACAGGGGCCTTGATTGCGCGAGCGTCAAGGAAATGGAGAATGTTCTAAAGCGAGCGAAGTAGGTGCCCTGATTTATTTCATGAAGCTCCACTAGTTGCTTCTGAGATTTTAGAGCTTCTTAGCTGAGGTGGCTGCTTATGGTACAGTCCTGCAGCCTCTTATGCTAAAATCTCTAACCTTAAAAGCCAGGGAAGCAGTTCTGTGAAAAAGCGAACCTTCCTTTGATTTTAGACAAATTAGTACAGGTAGTCCTCGCCTTACAACTACAATTAAACTGAAAATTTCTGTTGCAAAATGAGACATTTGTTAAGTGAGTTTTGCCCCAATTTACCACCTACCTTGCGACAGTCGTTAAGTGAGTCACTGCACTTGTTCAGTTAGTAACAAGGAGGTTAAGTGAATCTGGCTTCCCCATTAATTTTGCTTGTCAGACCGTCGCAAAAGCGGATGGCATGAGCCTGGGACATTGCAGCTGTCATAAAAACTGGTATGAGTCGGTTTCTGGGTGTCTGAATTTTGATCGTGTGGCCAGAGGATGCTGCAATGGCTGTAAGTGTGAAAAATGGCCATAAGTACACTTTTTTCACTGTGTTGTACCTTTGAATGGTCACTAAATGATTTGTTGTAAGTCGAGAACTGCCTGTAACTTCATCACTAGAAAGACTGGCCCCTTCTTCTTCCTGTCTTTCAATTTTATTCCTTGTTCATGTGGATAGCCATTCCTTCTCCCCACAAAGCCCCCAACCAATGGATCACTGAAGAAATCAATTCTCACTGGAAGCAAAAATGATCAGGCTCCAATTATCCTATCCTATTCTACACATTACTATTCAAAGACCCAACTCTTTGAAAAAGTCTCTAATATTAGGAAAGTTGGAAGGAAGGAGAAGACGACAACTAGTAGCCGTGAACTCAATTAAGGCGGTTAGGGACAGATCACCTTGGAGAAACCAAAAATGTGATTGCCATGAGTCAAATGGCAGTACTTTACAGTACTTAAGCATCTTTACTGGTTTTCCTTGTCAGATGCTTTCTGGAAAGGAGAAAAAAAACGTGTCTCTGCAGCCTTGCATGGAGAGCACAGCGTAGCAGGCAGCTGTGGGGTTGGTTACCGGTAGTATCCTGAAAGCATTCTTTTTGCCTTTTAATTAATTTTTAATTTAATTTCTAATCATCCTTGACTTTCTAAAAGAAATGTTCTACCTTTTATATACTGTTGTTATGTTTTGATATTTTATTGTATACAACCCTCAGGAGGGAGATGGGTGGTTCCAAAGTATAATAAATAAATAATGTCCAAACCGATAGTTTGAACTGTGTTTTTCCTGCCAACGATGATTTTAAAAGCATGGTTACAAATTCCTGGCTTCTAGAATAGCCTGGAAGCAATCTGAATGAGCACCACTGTAAGATACATTTAGTAGGCTTGAAGAAGGATGGCAGGAATTGGCATCCAAGAGTGGGAGATAAAATAATCACAGTTCTGTAGATCCAAAACATGTGAAGGGTCGGGAAGAAGAGACCTGAATAAGGTCATTTTAAAGACCATTGAATCGAAGGATTTGTGTAGGCTGTTGGTGGCGCTATGAAGATGCAGATGGTTTATCTTTGTGTCATCCTATTTAGTAATTAAAATATAGTGGGACACTGTAAGAAAAAGAAAAAGATAACTAGCAGTTAGTTTAGGGCATGATTCAGCCATTAATTTTACTGTGGCATGTTAAAGAAGAACAACATAAGATAAAGAACTGCTCTGTTAAATACATCAATTGTAACAGGACTTTGGTGGCACTAAAATTTACAGTCCTCAGAAGAAATCTTGATTGACTCATCTCAAAATGTATGATACAAAAAAGCCAAGCACACTTATTAAGAGGTCTTTTTCTTTTTCTTTTTCTTAAGAAAACAGCTAAGGTTGGCATATTCTAATTCTGAGTGAGACTAACAACTAAAGTGGAATTCATCGATGTAGAATTTATGGAAAACGTAGTTATAAATTACCAGCATAAAATCAGTTCTAACACATTGCATAATCTTTAAGGATGGGAATATATCTTAGTTTTTAAGATCCAGCATTTAATTTAATTTCTATCTGTAATCCCCATTGAATTGGAGGTAATCACCCTTGAAAATTGATTCAAATTTAGAAACAGTGATCTGTCATTCATTCTTCCTTCACTGAGCTTGCCATGGCTGCCATACAAATGGGTCTATTCACACCATACATTGTTGGAGAGATGGTGGTTTCCTTCAAAAGTTGATAGTGGATTTTTCAATGATGTGACAGATAGTCAGCATATATATGACTATATTAGAATACATGTTCAAAAGGAAGAAATTATAAGAGTAAATTGAACATATGATTTACAATGATAATCAATGTACTAATGTACATTGGGCTGATAACTTCTGATTCTATGTGCAATTGAAAGCGGTGATGCACAAATGCTTGTGACCAAACGACATGCTAAATAGATATGTAACTGATGATATTTTTATGTATATTTTTGTTTGTTTTAAAATTTAAAAAAAAAACTTTTTAAAAAAGTTGATAGTGGGTTTTTAATGAATACAACCTGTAATGGTGATAGTAAAAATATAGATTTGGAAAAAAAATAGCAACGTAGTTATGTAAAACCACAAATAAATTCTCATTGCCTCATGGGGGATGTATGATAATGCAACTGTAGCAAAGAAATGAAACAGTCAACCCACACTGAAGGAAATCCAGAACCAAGCAGGATTCATACTTTATCCCATTCAACTAAGGAACAGTTGTTGGTGCAGGCAAAGCTTTTCTTTTTCATTTTGCTGGTCTTTATACTGACAATTACAGATGGGGGCAGGAGCAACATTTATAAAGGGCTTAGATTAGCTAATTCTAATCTTATACAAGTGATAAGTGATGCAAAATAAATCTGTACAGTGGCAGCAAATGAGATATTCTTGTGTAGGAAGTTAAAGAGATCAGTTTCTGCCACTGGCCATTTTCTCCTTTTATACCAATGCAAAATAATATTGTTTGCACTTTATAATAAATTTCTGCCACTGGCCATTCTCTTCTTTTATACCAATGCAAAATAATATTGTTTGCACTTTATAATAAAAAATACAAAGCTGTATGATAGCAGCCAGTGTGATGTTGCACAGTAATTTAATGATAACTCTCTGGATTCAGACATAAATGGCATCCATGCTGCTTTGCTGTATAATGTTTGCCTTGCCATTAACACCTTCTGAATGAGAAGAATTGGAAGCACCCACACATGTTTCTGTCGACATGACTGCCTTCTTTCCTAACCTGAGCAGTGATGGTTAACCTTTTTTTTTTAAACAAAGTTTTTTATTGGTTTTTTAATGTTTTACATAGGGAAAAGGTAAGGGAAAGGTTACAAATTTTGGGAGCTGCGAAATGCGGTAGGTGCACCCCCCCTCCAAACTCATAATATACATTTGCATAAAATTCAAATATTACATAATAGCATATAGTCAGTATGGTAAATTCAATTGGTAATTTCGGTCAGTTTATATCACGTGGATTTTCTTGCTTATTTGTGTGATCTGAGCTTTCTTGATGTCGCCCCATCTCCCCCAGCTGGCAGTGCTCCGGCCCCTCCCGTGTCTTGTACCTCTACTGAAGTGTCTTCTGGTTTTTCTAGAAGTAGTTAATTTTTTTTCCATAAAGGCCTGCACCTCTATGGGTGTATTAATTCTAACTCTTGTCTCCTCCCAGAATATTAGCATACCTTCAGGCAGTAACCATCGAAATCACACCCCCTTCTGGTATAGTTTATTCGCCAATTGCGAATAAGATTTTCTTTTCTCCCTCACTTTCTTGGGGATCTGTTTCAGAATGGTTATCTCCTTATCTTTATATGTCAGGGCTTGCCTCCTTTGTGCATTCAGGATTTCATCTCTTGTGCTTTTCCTAAGAAATTTAATGTGTACCTCCCTGGGGACATTGTGTGTTCTAGCATACGCTGAATTCACTCTATAGGCCAGGTCTATTTCCCACCCCATCTGTTGTTTTCCCTTCTGAATATACTCAGCCAAAATGGTTGTCATGATGTCCCTTATATTTTCATCATCTGTCTCCATCACATTCTGGAATCTAAGATAAAAAGACATTCTCTCAAACTCTATTTTCATTTGTTGGGTGTCAAGTTCTTTGTTTCCCCTTTGCACACCCTCTATCACTCCCTTCATCTCAGCCGCCCCATCTTCCAAAAGATCCAGTCTCTGTGAGTTCTTATTAATTTTATCCTGGTTCTCTTTAATTTCTTCTTTCATCTCCTTCAATTGTCTCTTTATTTCCTCTTGTCCCTGTAGAAGTTGTTGTAACATTTGATGAAGCTCCAGGTCCGTAGATTTAGGTTGCTTGAAGGCTATTAACGTTGATTGTGTGCTTGGACTGGAGGTTGCAGATGTTGGGGCTGAGGCAGCAAAGCCTGACTTTCCAGGAGGTGGTCTTTTAGATGCCATTGTTTATAAAGTAAAGAGTCCAGTCAGTATAAGGAAGGATCAGTCAGAGAGATAGAACAGTCAAGAGAGTCCAGGAGGCAGAGAGTCCAGGCACAGGGGAGTTTTCTAATCACCCTGGCAAAAGAGCAGTCATTTTCCACTCCAGGGGGTTCAAAAGCAAACAATCCACAAGAGAATTATCCAGGTAGCACAGAGACAAAGACTGGAAGCCTGAAGTTAAAGGGTGGAGTCAAGTTTCACATCTCATGAAGATAACGGAAGTGTGCCATCTTGCCCTGCCAGCTTTGGGTATTGAGGCAACAAATAAAGTTTTCAAAGTTCAAAGTTCCCAGGGCTTCCAGATCTCATTGTCTTAAACATTAAAAGTTTAAATTTGAAAATCCATTTAGTAGGGGTGTGACATCTTTAGTTTGGCTCTCCCCCTCCTCCTTCCCTTGGGGCTGCGAGCTCACTTGTTTCCAGACGCTTGTCCAAGGGGGGGGGGAAATCCCCCTCCCCTCCAGCCGCACCTCTCCAAATCAAGCCAAAAGTTCAAGTTTGCACAGCTGACAAATTTTATAGTTGGTAATAGGAATGAAGGGAGTCTACACCTCACCGCTCTGCCGCCGCATCCTTCAGCTTTCTTTTTTCACTCCGAACAGCCTGTCAGCGAAGACGCGCCCTCCGATCTGCTCCCTGGTGCCTTGAGCGCGCAGGGGACCTCCCGCCGGCCGCCGGCGATGCAGGGATCCCCCGTGATGCCGCTCCTCCGGCAGGACGCCTCTACGGAGCGTCCTGTGCCCCCAAGAAGTGGGGAAGCCCACCGGGGAGCCGGAGCGAGCAATGAGTTGCCCGTCGCCGTCAGCCGCCGGAACCGGAAGTCCGATGGTTAACCTTTTTGACACCGTACCAAAACTGGAGTGTGTGCCGGAGCATCGGAACCCGGCACACGTATGCATGCCGATCAGCTGGTCTTCATGCAAGCGTGTGACGGAACCCCGAATAGCAGCTGGTGACAGTGCGCGTAACCACAGAGAGGGCTCTGTGTGCCACTCCTGGCACACATGCCAGAGGTTCGCCATCCCAGCTATAGAGCATCATTTACTTTTCTGTTTTTACAAATGCTCCAAGTTTGATCTTGACCCTGAACTGTTCTTTGGATACCTAGAGGGTACGTGTGTTATTTTATTTTGCTATCTGTGGGGCAACTGATTTTGCTGTCTCCCTCCAAACAAAATGTAAGATTTCAAGCAAGGAAGCCACAGAGTTTGGAACTTTCAGGAGAAGAAATGGCTATTTAGAGGAAAAATAAAGTAAGCTCTCTTGTGGTGCAGGAGGTGCTCATTGCAATGCAGATATCAAATTGAACTGCTTCAAAATTCACCACGGATTTTGACATGACAGGTTCATAGCTGGATAATTCTATTTTTACCACCAGCCATCCTATGTATGTAACATTAACTTGGTTATAGATGGTATTGTGACTCATCCAGAAAGCTGTCTTAGTAAATGGTGTATATATATAAAACTCCTTTTTATTGATGTAACTGAAAAAGGAACAACTACCTTCAGTTAATTAGAGAAAGTTCAGTCTCAACTTTTGAAGACTATTGGAATAAATGTGTATTTCTCTTGGCATCACTGGATTGCCAGTGCCCTTCTCCAAGATGTTTTTTTCAATCTCCCAGTACAGGTAGTCCTCCATAATAGAGCCCAAAATTTCTGTTGCTATGTGAGACAGCTGTTAAGTGAGTTTTGCCCCATTTTACAACACTTCTTGCCGCAGTTGAGTTAATCACTGCAATTGTTAAGTTGCAGTGGTTAACTTAACTGCTGCAATTGTTAAGTTAGTAAATTGGTTAAGGGAATCTGGTTTCCCCATTGACTTTGTTTGTAAGCTGTTATGGAGGGGAGGATCAAAACTTTTTTTTTCACAGCATCTGTTTTGTTATTGTGCTAATAATCTTTTTTTCTTAAAGGACAAAGGCAAACACTACAAAAGTGCACTGCACGACAAATGGTAAAGCAGTTTAGATGGAAGAAAGCATTCAGATGAAAATGAAGAAGATGAAAAGTATATAGTGTAGTGTGCTTAGAAAGGCCGAGTAGGAGATTAGATGATAAAACATGAAAGAAAAAGTGCCCATTAATGCTATTTATAGGTATAGTTGTGATGTATATAGAATAACAGAATTGGAAGGAAACTTGTAGGTCATCTAGTCCAACCCCCTGCTCAAGCAGGAGACTTTATACCATTTCTGACGGATGGATCTCCAGTCTCTTCTTGAAAGCTTCCAGTGATGAAGCACCCACAACTTCTGAAGGCAAGCTGTTCCATTGGTTGATTGCTCTCGCTGTCAGAAAAATTACACTTATTTCTAGGTCGATCAGTTTCCATCCATTATTCCCTGTCTTCAGGTGCTTTGGAAAATAGGTTGGCTCCCATCTTCTCTGTGATAGCTCCCAAATATTGGAACACTGCTATCATGTCCCAACCTTCCTTCTGTTCACTAGACTAGCCATCTACAGTTCCTGCAACCGTTCTTCATATGTTTTAGTCTCCTTATCATCTTTGTTGCTTTTCTCTGCACTCTTTCTAGACTCTCAACATATTTTTAGAGTGTGGTGAGCAAAATTGGATGCAGTATTCTAGGTGTGGTCTTACCAAGGCTTTATAGAGTGGTACTAGTATCACATCATCTTGATTGAATCCCTCTGTTATTGCAACTTAGGATTGTTCTAACTAGCTCATCTTCTTGCTGGTATGAACTAGTGTAATCTTTCCCTATCTTCACTTCTCCAGATCTTCAAAATTAGAACTCGCATTGAAAGATGGAAATTGTAGTCCAACCAATGCAGAAGACACCAGGTGAAAAGTGATTAATATCATCGGTATCCCATTATAAATAAAAGTAGAAAATGATGATGTCTGTTACAGTGGCAAAGTCTGAATGTAATTAGTTACTGCACTGTTTTAGCTGCAGGCTATATTTTATCTTTGCTGCTAAGTTTCCTTATTTAGGATGAGTTCTTGTCTTCTCAAGGCCATTTGTATTTTTTCCCCTCTGAATTTAAACAAAGGCACAGTTGAGACCGATGAAATAATCAGCAAGTCTCCGGCTGTTCAACAAAAAGTCTTTAGTTGGGATATTTACAAGAAATTCCACATCATAGTTCAGAAGATTTCTATTGCCCAGAATTTTACTCTCCAATCCAATGTTTCTGTGGAAAGAATCTGTTTATCAGCACAGACTGGAATTTTATGATTATGATTTGTGGAATTTGAACATTATAAGACAGAATGGGGCTTTAGTTTTCTGGCTGTTGAGAACATGCTTAGCCTAGGAACTATGAAGAAAATAAAAAGCATTAAAAAGAGCTACAAATTCTTAAATGAATGACAAATGAAATACACATTTTAGCTCCTAACTATGTGGTTTATACTATGTGATGTGAACCTAAGTATGGTTTTGCTACTAAATCATAATTAAATTGTGGTTTAGTGATATATACGATGCCTGTGTCTGGCAGTATATGTATAATGTAAGCTATAGTTTCCTTGAACATGGTTTTAGGAATAAACCACCATTAGCTGGGCTCACACATTGTGCTTAGTCATGGACCAGGTTTTGCATACCATAGTATCTGGGTTCACACATATTAAATTATAAAATAACATGATGCTTTATTATATTGTGTGAACCCATTCCCTTTCTTACAGATGTTCATTTCTGATTACTATTTCATAGGATAAAACAATTGTCCAGAAAAAAAACATTAATGTTATTAAATTGATCAATAGAAAATAGACTCCACAATCAGTATTACTTCAGGGGACAAGAAGTAAAGCTATCTTCTCAAGATTCTTTAATTGTAGGTAGGAATTGGTGAGGGTACAACGCTTTTCATACTTCCATATATTTGGTCAAACTTGTCTGATACAGGTTGAGCACTGATGATGTTATCTAGCTTGGTAAAGAAACGTCTGGAAGAAAACCACCTTGCTTAAAGAGCACCAAGGATGCCACAAGTTGGCGCAGTGGTTAGAGTGCAGTACTGCAAGCTACTCCTGCTGACTGGCGGCTGTCTGCAATTTGGCGGTCCAAATCTCACCAGGCTCAAGGTTGACTCAGCCTTCCATCCTTCTAAGGTCAGTAAAACGAGGACCCAGATTGTTGGGGGGGGGGGGGCAATATGCTGACTCTGTAAACCGCTTACAGAGGGCCTGTAAAGCACTGTGAAGCAGTATATAAGTCTAAGTGCTATTGCTATTGCTAGGCTGTGATCAAAGAGAGGAATATAATAAATATATTATATAGTAAAGTGCACAAAATGAAGTTCTATTTGTTTCCACAAACCCTTGTGCCATTCTACAGACCATCTTTATACACTCTTATAGTTTAAAGGAAAGGGATGGCAGTAATTCAGAAAATAGTGAAAGTAATATATTGATATGACACATGGATTCTACTGCCCCAGGATAATTGCTACTGGCTTAGTCAGGAAATTAGCTAACAATGGCTTCCAGGCCACATCCAACCATCCCCTCTTTTTATAAAACCCAAAAGCTAAGAGTTGATGGGAGGGTGGGTGACCACTTCCTCAGTTGAACTTCCCTGATGAGGGGTAGAGCAAAGAACCAAGGATCTGCCAGCTGTGCCTAAGAGACAGAGGAGAGGTGAAATGTGGCCCTTTAGAGCAGTAATGGTTTTCTCTTACCTTTGTTTGGAACCGGGAGTGTGTGCGCGCTTTGTGAGTGCACAGTCCTCCTCCACATGCTCAGAGCATCCATAATGACATCTGGCAGGTGGGCAGAGCCTCCCGCCACCGCCACTAGCGGTTTGTCCGAACTGGGCAAACTGGCAGAATATCACCTCTGCTTTACCGTAGAAAGTTTGCCAACCCCCAGTTTAGACCACATTGTGCCTAAAATATTATTTAAATTCATTTTTTTTTCAATTTTTTAAAAATTCTTCCATGCTGTTTTTAGATTTTAACATTTTATTGTATATCACCCCAGAGTCCCTCTGTGAGGGAGATGGGAAGTTCAAAAATGTGAAAAATAAATCATGAGATACTGAGATGTATATCCCTTAGTTCTTATGTCTGAATGTTCTTATTGAGTGCTACTTGCACGGATACATGCCACGGGTTGTTTTAAGAACTACTTCGGAATATGTGTTCTTCTAGCCACTAACCTGTTATATGACTTGTTTGTGTTGGCTTCGTGAAATATATGAATGCCCCAATTAGGGTCAATCATGGCTTAACCCAAAAACACTAAGTTTGAAAAGAGTTTTGTAATAGTAACCTATGATCTGTGTTATTTTCAAGATGACGGCAAGATGTTAAAACAAAACCTATTGTGAGATCTAACCTAAATGTGCAATCAAATTTATATAACTACAGATGTTAGAAGATTTAAGGTAAATATTTAGTCAAACATTTAGTTTTACTCAAACTTCATTTCTTAGAGACTACCAAAATCAGCTTATGGTCATCCTAAGCTTATCCAGCAATCACTTCTTCAACAAATGTAAAAAGGAAGGAAATTTCCATGACAAATCCAGGTGATATAAATCTTTAGTCTTAATATAAGAGAAGTCCAAATCTTTTTCCCTTCTTCTTAAATAGTGGGAATAAACATAATTCAAGCAAGTGGAAAGGAAGGATGCCGATCATCATGAAGCTGCAGCTGGCAGTGTGGAATTTGCACCCTGCACATTCAAAGAGGCTCAGTGTGCTTCACTTGGCTATTAGGGGAACCATCCCACCCTCTACCACACAAAAATACACATCAGTTTAGATATAAGAAGATTTGCAACAAGATGTTTGGCTGGATTTTCACAACCCACTAGATGACAGGGATATTAAACTGGCGGCCCGTGGGCCGGAAGCGTCACACACAGACCACGCCCCCCTGGCTCCACAAAGGTTAAAAAAAAAACATCACAGTATGTCATGATACATCATGTGATGCGATCACGTTTTTCACCATGCACTAGAACAAACCCAATGTGCCTAAATTTCAGTTGTGGCATTTCTTGGCTCAGTGGGCCAATATATTTTAGTCTTTGAAAGAAACAAATAACAAACAAGAACTCAGTATATGTTTGCTCTTACTAACTTGATGTGGGGGGGAGGGGGAAGATGATACAAGGAAGTATGGTGAAGTGGCAAATTCTCAGGAAGGAGGGACACATTGCGGGATGTAGACTAAGACAAAGAGGCAACGCAACCAGGAGCTGGATCAGAGGCAGAGGAAGAAAGTCAGGAAAGTTAGCCATTCCCTAGAATCTCGGATTCTGTTTATCTGACATTAGCAAATAAAGAACTGAACTTAGGCTGGATTGTTCTAAATCATTCTTAGGCTATACTTAACACTTGCCAGGTTGACATTTATCCGTAAGAAA
Source organism: Natrix helvetica (assembly GCF_964273705.1). Taxonomy (NCBI): domain Eukaryota; kingdom Metazoa; phylum Chordata; class Lepidosauria; order Squamata; family Natricidae; genus Natrix; species Natrix helvetica. The sequence continues at coordinate 282,800,430 of NC_138548.1, forward strand.
TATTCATGAAATGTTTAGAATGCACCTATTCCTTGGCATCCTTCAGTCTCGAAAGACTATGGTATCGTGCTCTGGAAAGAGTTCCTAAAACAGCATCTGGTGTGGCTAAAAAGGCCAATTTGAGAGTGGCAATCCCTTCCATACTGAGGGCAGATACATTCTGTCCCCTGCCCAGCTAGCCCAGAATTCGCTGGTTCCGGGACTGCCTCTTTGCCTCGGCCTGCTGAACAAGTGCCTCTTCGAATTGGAGAAGGCCATGCTGCGTCTTTAGCCTCCAAGCTGAACGATCAGAGGGCAAGGTTTCCCAGCTGTTAATGTCCATTCTCAACCCAGCTGTTAATGTTCACCTTTAGATCCCTCTTGCAGACATCCTTATGAACCTTATGCCCCTATTAGCAGTATGGATATTTTTTAAAATCTCTTCTGTTCTATTAGTTGTAGCAAAATGAACATAATAAAGGTATTACCATCTAAGCAATTTCAATTGGAGCAAAAAAAAAAAAGGATTTTTTTTTTAAAAAAAGCAATTGTAATTGCTAATAAGAACCTTCAGAGAAACTGCTACCCGGAGAGCCTCTTAAACACAATATATCAGCCATTGTCTTTTTGAACATTCATTAAGCACAGGTAGTACAAAGAAAATATATTGGAGACAAATTAAGATTAATGTATAAGTAAGCAGATCAAATTCCATATGATACATACAGAGTGGTGGACAAAAAACGGGATTTGTAAATGAAATATATGAAATTCTTTGGCTGATTGTTAATATTTGACTAGTTGATTGCTATATTTTTGTTTATGTATGTGACTGTATTGTTAGGGGAAAAAAATCACATAACCATTCCTTATGAAGGATTGCCAAGGGCCTATGGGGAAAAGCTGTTTACAGTGGGCTGAAAATTGATATGGCTTCAGACAATAAAACACATTGAGACACTTCTGGTTTTGTTACATTGCATTAATCTTTCTAGGGCCGCCTGCTGCAGTGTCCTTCTATGCCTGATTTCTTAGAAGTATGACCAGTTAATGATTTAAGGGACTTGCTTTGCAGTAAACTGACAACTTCTCCAACCATGGCACCAAGTAGCATGGATGTATTATTAGAAGAATGTGTGAAAAATTTGAAATAGGGCAAGAGGCAGCCGGTGGGAAGCTGGGGAGAACTGAAAGCACACAAACACCAAAATAATGGATTAGAATCAAAGGAGTTTATTTAAAAAAAACAGTTTGAAATGTCAGCAACTGTGCAAGGCCAACACCACTTTCCCAGAGCAGCATGTGGACAAGCAAAAGAGACCAGCTGGTGCGAATGGCTGCCTGTTCTCCTTGAAACAAATAGCAATCAATAGCAATGGCAAGAGATGGGGAATGTTAACTGTTCCAGTATGTTGTTAGTATTGGATAACTCCTCCTCCTCCTCCTCCTCCTCCTCCTCCTCCTCCTCCTCCTCCTCCTCCTCCTCCTCCTCCTCCTCCTCCTCCTCCTCCTCCTCCTCCTCCTCCTCCTCTTCTCCATCCAATTGTTGTTTTTGTGGTGCACAACAGAAACTAGAATCTCTTGGCATCCTCCTTTCCAATTCTATTCTGCTACCATTACACATATACAGCTAGTCATCGACTTACGACTATAATTGAGCCCGAAATATCTGTTGATCAATGAGACATTGGTTAAGTGAGCTTTGTCCAATTTTATGACCTTTCTTGCCACAGTTATTAAGTGAATCACTGCAGTTGTTAAGGTAATATCACGGCTGTTAAGTGTTGCTTAACACTTAAGTGCCACGGCTGTTAACCCGGCTTCTGCATTGACTTTGCTTGTCAGAAGGTTGCAAAAGGGATCCCATGACTCTGGGACACTACAACCATCATAAATGAGTCAATTGCCAACCATCTGAATTTTGATTGCATAATCAGGAGATGCTACAGGTATCATAGGTGTGAAAAATGCTCATAACTTACTTTTTTCAATGCCGTTGTAACTTCAAACGGTCACTAAATGAACTGTTGTAAGTCAAGGACCACCTGTAAAGGTTACATCTGGAATCAGCAGATTTTTTGGGGGGTTGTCTTTTAGTACCTAAAATATTGTTTCCAGTAGCGCTGGACAGTTCTACCTCCTTGATACATATATCAAGAGAGAATGCACATTGTTAAGTCTATCCCTTTATCTCTTACGTATCAATTCATGCTCTTGCCTTCTTTTTATCCAATTTTTCCATCAACTGTTTTTGATGTTCACTGAGGTTTAATAAATAAACCTCAAGCTGCATACTGTATATTTCTGAACTGAGTGACATGCATACTTGATTTTCTTTAATATAAGAATTGATTGGGAGTTTGCTAGATGCCAATTTTTTTTTGCAACAGATAGTAAAGGTAACAGTAAAACACAACAAGGTGGCCAAGTATTCATCATAACAATAGCTTCCCCCAGATACTCTGAAAGTAAAGATAATATGTAACTTATATGCGTGCAGCCAATAAATACTTCTTTTCAATTGAAAAATGTAGGAAAAGATAGATAAACTACACCTGATATCTGAGCTGACATGAAGAAAATACAGCTGAACAACATTAGGGCTCATGCTGCTAAGTGGTTAATTATAAATATCGAATCTGTATCAAGCTGTCCTCCATGCAACATCAATTTATGTTAAGCAGTCTTTCACTGCTTTTATATTTCTCCTGCCACAATAATGCAGCATTATTTGGATCATACTTTTTTTGTCTGTCTGATGTCTAATATGTCTCACTAATCTTTTCAGAAGATCCCACAGAGCAGATCTGATCCCACTTTGGGGGTCGTCCAACATATATAATATCCATCATACTATTCCCTTTTAGACAATGCAAAATGGCATTAGACAAAAGTGCAGAAAAAGAGTAAGAAATAGTTAACCAAAGAAATTAAAGGCATAGGATAAAAGGAAAACGAACGAAGAAACATAGGTAAACCTTGTTTATTTATTTATTTAGAAGATTTACTGTATATGGTTGCCCATTCACTTTCAGTGATTCTAGGTGATTTACAAAAAATAAAACTCAATATAAAAAGAGTACCCCCCCCCCAGCTTGGCAACAACAAACAACCAAACAAGCTGCTTGATGGGCTCCACTCTGGAGTTCCCAGGCCCTTTGGCAAAAGCAGGGCCTTGCAAAAAAAGTGTCAAAATGGGGGACAGTTTAATCTCCATGGGGATGATGTTACAAAGGGAGGGAGCCACCCTGGAGAAAGCCCTTCTTCTGGGTCCTGACAGGTGCACCACCTTAGGAGAGGGGATTCACAAATTCCCTGCCTCCCTGCTCCGGTGGACTGGGTAGAAGTAACTGGGAAGAGACAGTTCTTAAGATAAGCCAGGTGGGCAAGGATGGGTTCCGGCTTCTGCTACCGCCGGTTTGCTCAGGGACATGCATGCGCAATAGTGAAAAAAAGCTTCTGCACATGCACAGAAGCAAAAAACAAGATGGTGGCACCTATGGCGCCGCCGATAGAACTGGTTCAGGGGCGTGGCAGGCTGAGTTACTACCTACTCGTCTGAACCAGTACGAACCGGTATGAACCCACCTCTGCATGTAGGGCTTTAAAGGTGACGACTAGCACCTTGAATTGCAACCGGAAGGAAATTGGCACCCAATGCAGCTTCTCAGGAGAGGTGACCCATGTGCACCCCCAAATCTGCACAAAACCATGCTGCTGCACGTTGAAGCAAATGGAGCTTTCAGATGCTTTTCAGGGCAGCCCCATGTAGAGCGCATTGCAATAGCCAGGTGGCTAGGATGTATGTGACTGGGAGCAGGGATTGTTGGTTCAGGAAAGGGTATAACTGGTGCACAGCCCACAGTTGCACAAAGGCCCTCCTGGCCATGACTGCTACCTGCTCCTCAAGCAAGTGTTGTCAGTCCAGAAGAACCTCCAGATTACTCACTGGGTCTGTCTGTGACAGTGCCTCCCCATTCAAAACCAGCAATGGCAATTCTCCATGGACCAAAGAATCCTAAACCCAGATTCAATTGCTCTTGCTAGTGTTCAGTTTCAGGCCATTTCTCCCCATCCAGCCCTTAGCAGCCTTCAAGCACTAAGCGAGGGAGATTCACAGCATCACTTAACTCACTATGGGCTGTGACGTATAACTGGGTCTCATCAGCATATTGATGATATCTCAATCCTCAATGATCACACCCATCAGCATATTGATGATATCTCAGTCCTCAGATGATCACACCCAGCAGCATATTGATGATATCTCAATCCTCAGATGATCACACCCAGCAGCTTCATGTAGATGTTAAACAGAAACAGAGAAAGTATCATGTCCTGCAGGACCCTGCAAAGCAGGGAAAAGGCATGGACCTCTCATTCCTATCAACACCAACTGAGAGCACCCACAGAGGAAGGGAGTGAACCAGGACAACACAGAATCTCCCACTCCTAACCCCCCAAAGCCACAGCAGACGGATACTATAGTTGATAGTACTGAAGGCTGCTGACAGGTCAAATAGAGCAGGAATGGATGCTCTAACCTTACCCTGCTCCCACCAGAGATCATCAAAAGTGTGACCAATACCATTTCTGTCCCATACCTAGGCCTAAACTTCGATTGGCAAAGGTTTAGATAATCTGGAGCTCTGGAGCTCCCATTCAACTGCCTTCTCAATCACCTTCCCCCAAAAGGGAAGATTGGAGACAGGTCAACAATTATCCAATGGGTGGAATCTAGCAATGGCCTTCTTAAAGCATTGGCCATCAAAGAAGGACCACAGCCTTCTTAAAATGCTAGGGCACAATCCCTTCCCACAAGGAAGCACTGTCAGAACCCACCTGCCTGTCACCTCCTAGAAAACTTTGACAAGGCAGGAAGGGCATGGGTCTAAAACAGATTCTTGCCCTCATTCTCTTTAGGATCCTGTCCACTTCCTCAGGAGCAGCAGACTAAAAAGCTTTTAAATTTCAATATGTTATGGTTACTCTCTGATTATCCTATAGCTATTAACCTTCACAGCCCTTCATGGTGTCTGTCAATTAAGATTTTCCTAAAATGCTTTTTAGCAAGGTAGAAAAGGTACCAAACCAGCCTTAGAGTGGTTACAATGCAGTACTGCAGGCTATTTCTGCTGACTGCCGGCTGTCTGCAATTTGGCAGTTCAAATCTCACCAGGCTCAAGGTTGACTCAAGCTTCCATCCTTCCGAGGTCAGTAAAATGATGATTGTTGGGGGCAATATGCTAACTCTGTAAACCGCTTAGAGAAGACTGTAAAGTACTGTGAAGTGCTATATAAATCTAAGTGCTATTGTTATTGCTATTAGTTGTATCATTCTCCATGCAGCATTCCTTGCTAAGGGCAATATGGATTACCTCTGGCATAGTTTGACTAGGTTGCTATAAGTGCAACCAAAGCCCATTTTCATCCCAAATATGCTCATGTTATTCTATAAAAGCTTCCACTTCCAATCTATAGACTACATTGCAAGCCAATATACTGTTGATTACATCCCATAAACTGGCGTAACTTTTGGTCTGCTGAAATTTTCAGGATATCAGTTAAAAGAAGCCTTATGCTTACTCAGAATATGACAACAGCCGTAAAAATCTAATTTTGAAAAATCTTATGGAAAAATATAAATGCAATGAAAGTCAAGTGATCAACTTAAGAGTGTACTTTATCCATTTGGGTTTGGTATTCTGAGCATTGTAATTCCTAAAGATCTGGAATATCCTAGTATGGGAAAGCCAACTTTCTAAGCAAATTAAATGTATTTATTTGCTAATAGAAAAAAGTGGTCCTCATGATTTCATTTGTTATAACTGCAGCCTTTGATTAACCATTATCTCCCATTGACAGTCATGTTGACTGGAAAATTTTGAACTGGATTCTAAATATTTTGGGGGAAAAACAAGATTGGGAAAATCACAGCAGGTCATGGAAAATCTGGGTACAATCTGGTTTTATCAGAAAAAAAATGGAGCTGTTAGTGCAGGTTTTTGATTTGACCTCCTATGTCTAAATAATCATATTACGTATCTCATCCTACCAAAGATTTCACAAGAGTAAATGTCCACAAGAATATTCCACCCTTGCATCTCATTATTATGCAATGCCACCACTTCCTAATTTATTTTCTCAACAGTGCTTCATAGTAGGCTGCAAAACAGTAATTGTTCCCAGGCTGCTTACTGAGCTGAGAATAGATGTGAAGGCAGATTCAAAGGTATCTTTTCCATCATACAGCATTACCCAGAAATAAGTGGAAGCTTTTTCAGAGAGCTGCTTATCCGAGCGATGCCAGTTCTGTTGCCAAAAACAACGGGGAGAAATTCTTTCCCCATCAAAGTGACTAAAGATGCTGCTGAGGCAAGGAAAAAGAATTGTGTGCTTCAGAGCGCCGATTGTCTAGGCCAGTGGTGGGCAACCTTTTTTTTCAACTGAGCCAAATCTCGCCAAAACCACGATTGAAATTTATTTTGAGAGCCGCATTTTTAAAACCGAAAATACATAGGATGGTACACTGTTTTTAGTTTCAATAAGTTTTTATTGAGAATATTCTGCATGCAAGTATCCACATAGGTCGGGAGGATACAAATAACACAACTAATAAAACAAAAACTTTAGAACGATATTATTTATCGATAACGTTAAATTCCGTAAAATTTGCCTTACAATGTAGAGAAAATTACATCCTGACAATGACTGACAAAGTCACAACCACTAATGTGAACATTGGCCTTGCATTTCCTTGGATAGTTTGAGTAAGTCAGGTTTGTATGTATGTTGTTTTTAATTTCATCTCTCTCTCCCACTTTCTTTTTTTCTTTTTCTTTCTCTCTCTCTCTCTCTCTGGCTCTTTGTCTCTCTCTCCCTCCCTCCCTCTCTGTCTCCCTCTGTCATTTTCTCTGGGTGTCTATCTGTCTGTCTCTCTCTCTGTATCTCTGTCTCTCTCTCCTCCTTCCCCCATCTCTGTCACTCTGTGTGTGTGTGTGTGTGTGTCTGTCTCTCACTCACTCTGTGTGTGTGTGTGTGTGTGTCTGTCTCTCCCTCTGTCTCTCTCCCCTCCCTTCCTCTCTCTCTGTCACTCTGTGTATGTGGATGTGTCTGTCTCTCACTCATTCACTTAATCACTCACTCTGTGTGTGTCTCTCTCTGTCTGTCTATCTTTCTCTCCCTCCCTCCCCCTCTCTGTCTCTCTTTCTGTGTGTGTGTGTGTGTGTGTGTGTGTCTGTCAGTCTCTCTCTGATTCCCTCCCTCACTCCCTCTCTCTGTTCCTCTCTCTGTCTGTCTGTCTCATTCACACACACACACACACTGTGGTCACCTTGTTGAGTGTTCCAATCACATTTGAAACACTCAACAACTGGCCTGCATTTATGGTATTGCTGCAAAATACCATAAATGCAGGCCAGTTGTTGAGTGTTTCAAATGTGATTGGAACACTCAACAAGGTGACCACAGTGTGTGTGTGTGTGTGAGTGAGACAGACAGACAGAGAGAGGAACAGAGAGAGGGAGTGAGAGAGGGAATCAGAGAGAGACTGACAGAGCTGTACGCGCGCGCCTGTTTTCCACGGCGTGGAGCAGCGGCGAGATTCTGCGCGGTGAGCGATGATTCCGGGGGCCATCAGTGGGGGGGCAGGGTCTCCCCTCGCGTTCCTCATCTTCCCGGATGGCCCCTGGAATCATCGCTCGCCACGCAGAATCTCGCCGCTGCTCCACGCCGTGGAAAACAGGCGCGTGCGCACAGCTCGGAAAATTACAGCCTCCCTCCCTCCTCTCGGGCTTCGGAGGGAAGCTTCTGCAAAAGCCGAGTGACAAGTCTCCCAGGCTGTAATTTTCCGAGCTGTGCGCACGCGCCTGTTTTCCACGGCGTGGAGCAGCGGCGAGATTCTGCGCGGCGAGCGATGATTCCAGGGTCCATCCGGGAAGATGAGGAACGCGAGGGGAGACCCTGCCCCCCCACTGATGGCCCCCGGAATCATCGCTCGCCGCGCAGAATCTCGCCGCTGCTCCACGCCGTGGAAAACAGGCGCGCGCGTACAGCTCGGCAAATTACAGCCTGGGGGACTTGTCACTCGGCTTTTGCAGAAGCTTCCCTCCGAAGCCCGAGAGGAGGGAGGGGAGCGGGCGCCCGGCACACTGAAGAGCCACATTAAAATGTGTAAAGAGCCGCATTTGGCTCGCGAGCCGCGGCTTGCCGACCACTGGTCTAGGCTAGACTGTTCTAATGTGGTCCTCTCTGGGCGCAATTGGGTGACACAACAATTGTGGAGGGCACCCGAACAGGGAATCCAACTGAAGTAAGGGAAGCAGGAGTTGGTTTTGTTTTGCCACTGTAAACATTGCTAACTTTTACTCTATAGTGCGATCATCTTTTACTGATAGAAAAATGATTTTTTTTTAAAAAAAGTAACCAGTCATAGTTATTTGCTAAAAACATTATTGATCAAGATGGAAGCTCTACAGAAGGCATAGCCTGTGAAATGAGTTGGTAATCCCTTTGTTCTCCGGCAAGAACATTTATTGGACTCAAATGTATTTCTAAGCAAACATGTATCGGATTGCAATGTCCAAGAATGGAAAAGGGAAATTTGACATGGTGTTTTAATACAAATCAACTGGTTAAGGCAGGTTCCCAATAAAGAAACCAAGAGTGATGTGCCAGGCTGTGAAAAAATATGTATTGCAGTTAATTTCTCATTGATTATAGAGAAGTATACTATATTCTAGCAGAAATGGATATTTGGAGGAGATCCATAACAATTGTCTGTTATGTAAATCAAATATTTATTTTAATAATACTATAAAGAATGATTAATGTACATATTTATTTATTGCAATCCGTTTCTTTTGAAAATATTTATTTTTAATAGTGCAATAAAACTTGTTTTATAAATGTACATATTTAGTAAAGACATCTGAGGACCATCGTGAAATTGAAATAATCGAATGTAATTATCTTGTATTGTAGACAGAGAATAAAGTTCAGCCCATTATTTTGACAGAAGTATATCTAACATCATTGGAAAAGATATTTAACAATAAACAAGGCACCAAGTAATTGTTTGGGCCTGGATTTTAAATGAATTACCAACAGTGCAATCAGAAAGAATGCCTTGTTAGAGATGCTCTAGAGAAGCTGACATTTTGATTTCTTGGTATCTGACCTCTTTTTCCCTTTCCTTCTTTTTGTAACTATGTATATGAAAAAAAAGAGAATCTGAGTGAGTGAAAGTTGGGGTTCATAAGTATATTGTTCCATTCAATGAAGATGAAGGTTTAAGCCAGTGATGGCTAATCTTTTCCGGACCAAGTGCCGAAAGCGCACACGTGCATGTGCAAATGCGCAAACAGGTGTACCCGAAGCCCCAAAATGCAATGCACATGTGGCCCCCTGCATGTGCTCTGCCCCCTGCACATGTGTGCATTCCCCCTGAACACAAATACCCACATGCACCCCGCACCCCCATGCATCCATGCTCAGCCCTCCTGCACTCGCCCTGCCCCCCCCCGCACATGCGTAGCAGAGACCCAACAACCAGCTGGTAGTCGAGAGGCATGCATGCATGCACAGCACAGCTGAACTGAGGTGATGACTCATGTGCCCGCAGAGAGGGCACTGCGTGCCACCTGTGGCATGCATGCCATAGTTTCACCATCACGAGTGTAAGCTATGTGATCTGAGTTAAGAATGTTCTGTAGTAAGGCAAGACTATATAAGTTCTGGCTCTGCTCTGGTTCGCTCAGGGCTGCCCAACAAGCTGCCAATGCTTTGTTGGGAGCCTGGTGTGCACTGTAGTACTTCACATGCTTAATAAATGTATGTGGTTATTTTCAAAGTGGTGTAGATGAGCCGCAGTTATATATTTATTCTATAAGGTTTAATAGCCCGGTGTCTTTTGTTTGGCTTTGCTTCTTCTTTAAATAGCCTTTCCTCTACACATTTGGAATCACTTTTGTCACTTAATCTTATTTATTTGATTTCTGTATCTATTAAAATTATGCATGCTGGAAGCACATGGATGACTGGTGGGTTAACTGTGGGACACCAACTGTGTTTGTGAGTGCTTTTGGTTTTCTGCTTCCAGTGATTTGAAGTTTTAAGGTAGCTCACATGGCTCATTGCAGGTCTAATATAGAGTTACAGATACATACATGCTCCTTATCCTAGTGACATCTCTACCTTGTCAGACCTAAAAGCCATCTTTTCTTTTGGACTTCAGGCCTGCCACACTTTCTATTACTCTACTATTCATTTTCTATTGTGGGAAAAGGGGAGGGGGGAATTATACAGAGTTGGGTGACATGTAGCCATAACAAAATTCTTTCTAGAAAGCCAAGGTCATCCTTTGTGTCTGCACCTGGCTGGAATTGGATGGGTGGAAGCTACCAACGTGGTAGTGGGAGATTGGACCATGTGATGGACTTGTGGGTGTGGGGGCAGGATCTTGAACTTTCAACTGGGTGGGAAAACCTGGAAGCTTTCAGATTCGGGTTTTGCCAGATGTGCCAACATGGCTCTCTTCATAAATTGGACTTTAGAGGAATCCTTTCCCTCGGACTCTGATTTAATTTTGGATGCTATTTGGAACCCTGACATACCTCACCATTCCATTAGAGTTGCCTTTCACCTCAGGATCTGTCTTAATCCTCTCCACTATGAATGGCATAAGCATCCCCAAAGTCTCTCTTCTCTAGAAATGATTAATTGTGGAAGCATTTGCAATTAATTTAAATAATAACGTGTGGAATGACAGTGGAAGTTAAAGAAAAAAATAATTGTTCTTGTATTGTTCTTAGTAAAATATATTGAATTTTTTCTCTTGAAGATTTACTGTTGAAAGCTGGGTGTTTTTAAAAGGAAAGGCAAGATGCTAATGTCTAATTTTTACAGAACAACAACTCAGCCTTACATTTAATCTTTGCATTCTATTTCATGGCAAATGGATGGCAAATACATGGATTGGTCACCTTCTGTTACCTGAATTGTCTTATCTAGTCCTTTTTTTGTGTGAGAAGCTATTGGTAATACTCTATTTTTGTGATATAAGAAGAGATCAGTTGCTGCTCAGTTCCATCATTTTGGAATATCAATCTCTTGGATTCATCCCTTTTCATGTCTCAGAAGCTATTGGAGATGGACCTCTTCCGAAAGCATTTTAGTTAAATGGCTTGTTCTCAGCAAGCTTGTTTTTCCCCACTTTGCTTATATTAATTTATTTGATCATACTGTTTTATTTTATTTGGTTTGGTTCTGTTTATTTCTCATATAATGATTTATCCTTGTAAGGTAACTTTAGCTAATAACCCGCCGTTGTCTGGGTATTTATTTATAGGGGGAAAATGTCTGGACCAAACGTAATTTCTAATGTTGAATTTTCCCCCTTACCAGAGGGAGCCCCCTTGTGGAGTACTGTGAAGCCGTTACCATGGCAACTCCACTGCACTGTACAGTAGAAGCCGTTTTACAGCTGTACAGTAGAAGCCATTTGACGGCATACAGATTGTATTATAACAGAACACAAACCCCAAGGGGTGTTAGGGATGTCTTACCCCCACAGTATTTGTCTCCAGAGAGTAAGTCATCTGTGTTCCAAATTTGGTTGAAATTGTTGAAGGCATTCCAGAGTTATTCTGGAACGAACACACACACACACACACACACACACACACACACAGAGCTATGTTTGTAAATATAGATTGATTGTTTTAAATTACTTTTATCTTCTGTAATTTTAACTGTTAAATGTTTGTGTTTACCTTGTTAACTGCCATGACTCTGTTTTCATTTGGCAGTATGCAGGTAGAATAAATAATAATGACACACAGATCAGCTTATTTCATTAGGTTCCTAGGTTCCTTCAGTTCTCTCTTCCTCCCTGATTCTACTCCCTCCGTTTTTTCCTGTCATTTAACATACAGTGCTAAGTTATATCATTACGATAGTTTTACTTGATATAAAGCAGCTGCTCATACACACAAATATATATAAATGCAGGTAGTCCTTGACATACATCCTTAATTGATGTAAGCTGTGGCATTGAGTGATTGGATCTGATTTTATATGATTTTTTTTGCAACAGTCATTAAGCAAACTCTATAGTCATTAACTGAATCAATTTTCACCAATGGCCACTTGGGGCTGGAAACCAGAAGTAAATACTGGAAACTGACAAAAACATCCCAAAATCATACTCATGCTACAAATGGCTGTAAAAATGAGCCAGTTGCCAAGTATCCAAAATGCAATTACTTGATTGCAGAGGGATGCAGAAATTGTAAGTTTGAAAGTAGGTTGTAAATAGCTTTTGGGGACTCTTCTGTAACTTCAAACAGTTGTTAAGTGACTGGTCATAGGTTGAGGATGACCTGTAAAAAAACATAAACACTGTGATCATCGTTTTCAGAGAAAATCAGATTAGGGTGGATGCCCCGCCTTTGGAACATTTCAGTCTTTGGGGCACATTGCAGAAGAGAGAGAGATTCATGGACTGTACCTCATGGAAAATGCAGATATTACATGAATGTCTAGGGGTGGGATTCTACCGGTTCAGACTGGTTTGGGTGAATGGGTAGCGGCGACCATCAGCTGGGAGTGAAGCGGTTCGCTCTGATGATGAAGTAGGCCCACCCATCCACCCCTACGCTTAACTCACCTATATCTTCTCAGCTGAGTCGTGCGGCAGAGCCAATTTGTGCACCTCAGCTGTTTTCCTCCCCAGCAGTAATCCGGAAGTTACTTTTTCTCAAAACTGTGTGATCACCGAATCGGTTGTTAAACCAGTAGGATCCCATTACTGAGTGTCCTTCTCTCTACTTTGTTATTGCAGCTTATTCGATGTACTATATATAAGTTTTGATTTGTTGTCAGCATTGTTTTACTGCATTATACCTAGAGACTGGTCAGTCACTATGAAAAAAAGTTTGATGTTAGAAATTGTACTCTCCCTGATAAACAGGGATTCAGAGTGTAAATCTTTGAACAAAAGAATCCAAACTTCTATGTTTTTCTGTAGTTGTGATAGCTGAGTTAGAAATTGTCAAGACGTTCAACCATATTTCCTTTGAATTAAACACAAATTGTGGGTTCTTATCACATTACATGGGTAAATTAACTCATCAAAGCAGGAATGTCTGTGTCTCACTACAGGAATGTTTAATGCATACGACTGTCAAAACATAGGACACATCTTTTAATTCTTATTTGACCTCTATGATTTCTACTTTCCTTGCAACCATTGTGATTATCCCTATAGGATTTCTTGCATCTGAGGATACAAATTTAATTCAAGTCTTTAAAATTCCAGGAGCTCCTTTATCTCATTAAAAAAATGTCAGACAAAAAGCATCAAAATTATTATTATTTTTAAAAAATTGTAAATAATATTCTGAACTTCACATTCCGTATACAATGGCAGAACATGTTCTATTTAAAAGTATTTCTTTTGCTGTATTTTTGGTTGTCAGTTTTCCTTTCTATTCAATTTCTTTAGTCTGAAATCTTCTACCCTCCTAAATTTGGAAACCTATCTTACGGAATTCAATAGGACTCACTTTTGAGTAAACACAAAACACAAAGGATCGCACTTTAAATTCTTTAATGTGTGGCTGATACACAAGCCTTTAATTTAGGGATTAGTTGTCCTCTTTTATTGTGTAGGGCCCATGCGCAATTGGCAACAATACACCATTTGTTTTTGGTCTCTGTAACTTTTTTCTTTTATATCTGGAACTCTAAAAATCAAATCAGTGATTCTACTGATGCTGCCTGAACTTTAAAAATTATTGATTAATGCTCACACGTTAGAACAAGTATTTTCTTGGAGCTGAAGCAGAAGAGATATTACTAAAGAACTGAATATCAAGGCGCTGCTGCTCATCAAAGAGATTTTTTTAATAAAAAAACCTCATCAAAGAGATTTAAGAAAAGGCAAGAATGGGGAAAAGGGGGATTTGAAATACTTTAAATAATGCATACATTCTGGGTTAGATCAGCCCTTAACAGAGAAAAAAAAGTAACAGCAACAGAGATTTGTAATCATGGCAGATAGCGAAAAGAGAATATTTCATATTGATTTCAGGCATTCAGCAAACAATAGCATCCCTGGGGGATATTTTTAGTGATAAATCATGCAGGATACTATGGCAAAAGTCTAATAATGAGAGATTATTGCCAGATGGAAAGCTCTATTACTTTAAAAAGGGGGTTCCAATCTGTCTCTAGATTTAGAATGGCTTACTTTAGTTGCTTTAAAAGGCAATGGTGGTAATCATGGCGATGGTGATATTTAAATCTTTAAAATATATAAAGACAGGCAGGCAGGCAGGCTTATATCACGCAGAAAGAGTTGATGGATAAGAAAGAAGTTCAGTGGGAGGCACTAGAGAAAGCAGAATCCGGGGGCATAAAGGCAATAAGACAAATGCAATCATGCAAATCTTTCAGTGCATGCTATTCTGTGACAGTAGGAGCCTAAATCCAGTCTCTCCACTACAGGTAGTCTTCAATTTATGACCACAATTTCAAGCAAAATGTCAGCCACTAAGCAAGGTGGTATTTAAGTGAGTCATGCCCGATTTTATGGCATTTTTTTTGCCACATATGTTAAGTGCATCACTGCAGATGTTAAGGGACTCTTGCAGTCATTAAGAAAATCTGTCTTCCCTCATTGACTTTGCTTGTCACAAGCCATCTGGGAAAGTCACAGATGAATAATAGTATAACAGGTTGGAAGGGACCTTGGAGGTCTTCTAGCCAACCCCCTGCTTAAGCAAGAAACCCTATACTATTTTAGACAAATCGTTGTCCAATCTCTTCTTAAAAACCTCCAGTGTTGGAATATCCACAACTTCTGGAGGCAAGCCGTTTCACTGACTGATTGTTCTAACTGTCAGGAAATTTTTCCTTATTTCTAGGCTGGTTCAATCCTTGATTCGTTTCCATCCATTGCTTCTTGATGGGGATGATCATATGACTTCAGCTGCAACCATTGTAAATACACGCTGGTTGCCAAGTGCCTGAATTTTGATCAAGCAACTGTTGAGATTCTGTGATGATTGTAAGTGTGAGGATCGGTCATAAGTCACTTTTTTCAGTGCTGTTGTCAATTAAAGGAATGGTTGTAAATGAAGGACTGTGTCAGGGTTCCAAGTAATAATCCCATAGCAAACAAAACTCCAAGGCCTGTAGATTCCTCAAAGAATAGTTTTATTGGATATATCATATTGGCACAGTTCTGGTGAAAACTGACTCTGAAAGTTTCCATGGTTTTCACCTAATTAAAAGTAAAAGTTTTTAGCCTTCTTCAAACAATCAGTCACATAGTCCAATCAGGGTGCCGTTTGGTGGCCTGGTAACGTCACTCCTCCTCTCTCTGACCAGGTGTGAGAATGTCCTTGGTTCCCAGGAGAAAGTATTTTGTTTTGGCTACAAAATCACAGCTATCTCTATTCCTCCCTCCCTATCCCTCAGCTCCAGTATGGCAACACTGAAGCTCCAAAATGGCTTTCGCCAGGTCAGCTTCACAGTTGACAGACTACCTGTGTTAGATATTCACTCTAACTACCATGGTTTCCACAGAGGTTCAATCCTATTGGTTGAGAGGTCTGACAGCTCCCTATAAAAGGTCTGCTGTCAGACCAAGCAGTTGTTGGATTGTACATACTGTTCTACTGTTAATAAAGAGCTGTTGTTACCATAAGCCTTTCTCTGCCTTCTCAATACCCAATCTAACAACCTGTATTCAATGTGTGAGATACTGTTGGAAGAAATGTCCTTCTGGGTTCAGTTCCAAGTGGGGGAAAAGACACTGGAAACATGGAGGCTGCTTAGAAAGATGGTTTGATGGTGGATAGGACCAAATGGTTTCAGGTCCTGGGGAAAAGGTGATCACATGTTTATGTTGTACGCCGCCCTGAGTCCTTTGGGAGAAGGGTGGCAGATAAATCCAATAAACAAACAAACAAACATGCTTCATGATGTTGGGTGAAGAAAAAAAAGCTCTTGCTGAGAGTCCCTGAGTTTTTTATACGCTCTGCTCCAGCTTAAGAGTTTCCTGTTCCTGTATAAGAAATGTATCCCACTGTCTGTCAGATTTCCAGGGAGCGGGGGTCTTAGCTAACTTAGACTGTATCAGGCCTGGTTGAATCTTGATGTAATCTCCCTAGGTGCCATGTGGTAAGATGGGTAGAAGGCTAATCCTACCTTTGTTGATGCATGCATACATTTAAAACTGGTTCTCTTAGAGGTCTAGGTCCAAAGGGTGAGGGCATTTCCCTATGAATAAATATAGCTATCTCTTTATTTCTTAAGGACATCTGCTGTGGACTATTGAGGAGGGTGGGGGCTGTTAAGAGTAAGTCTGCTTCTTGCCTAAAAAAACCATGTTTCTCCACTTCTCATCTAGGGAAATATAACACTCTGCCTTTTCAATATTTCCTAGGATATTTCATTTTTCTAAGAGACGGTGGGTGCTAACTTCCTTCAATACATTACAAACAAAATAAAGATTTTGTTTCCATATTGTTTGCACTAGAGAATAACTTTTCAACAAATAATAATAATAATAATAATAATAATAATAATAATAATAATAATAATAATAATAATAATAATAATAATAATAATAATATTTAATGCTTCTAGACCGCCCCCTCTCCCGAAAGGGACTCGGGGCGGTGTACAGTTCATACAAAATATAACAAGATACAATAAAATTAAATATGTACAGTTGACAGTTGACATGGAGGAGGTTAAAATGCCGTTAAAAGAACTGTACAAAGCAGATATAAAATAAATTCAAACCCCTAAAAACAAATACAGTAAATTAAAAAACTCCTAAAATAACCAGATATAATACATTTGCCAGGAGGGACAGTTGAATTATGCCAGGCCTGCTAATCGGAACAGGTGGGTCTTCAGTTTTTGCCGGAAGGAGCGGAGGTCAGAAGTGGTTCTAATGTCGGGGGGAGGTCATTCCAGAGGGTTGGGCCCATCACAGAGAAGGCCCTACTCCTCAGTGTCGCCCGCTGGCATTGCCTAGTGGACAGCACCAGGAGAAGTCCCTCCCTGTGTGAGCGTATTGGCCGCAGGGATGTATGTGGGAGGATGCGATCCCGCAAGTAACTAGGTCCCGTGCCATGGAGCGCTTTAAAGATGGTAATCAGCACCTTGAAACGCACCCGGAAAACCACAGGTAGCCAGTGCAGCTCGCGCAGGAGAGGTGTTACGTGGGAGTACCTCGTACTCCCCATCACAGCCCGCGCGGCTGCATTCTGAACCAACTGCAGTCTCCGGGCGCGTCCCAAGGGCAGCCCCATGTAGAGAGCGTTGCAGTAATCCAGGCGGGACGTCACCAGCGCATGAGTGACCGTGCGTAGGGCATCCCGGTCCAGTAGGGGGCGCAATTGGTGCACCAGGCGAACCTGGTGGAACGCCCCCCTTGCCACAGCTGCCACATGGTCATCCATTGACAGCCGGGCATCAAGGAGGACGCCCAAATTGCGCGCCCGTTCCACAGGGGGCAATTGTTCGCCCCCTATGGCTAGCAATGGGATCAGCTGGCTGAACCGAGGTGCCGGTAGCCACAGCCACTCAGTCTTGGAGGGGTTGAGTTTAAGTCTGTTGTCCCCCATCCAGACCCCGACGGCCTCCAAACACCGGGACATCACTTCGACAGCCTCGTTGGGGTGGTTTGGAGTTGAAATATACAGCTGAGTATCATCAGCGTAGAGGTGATACTCAACCCCAAAACCACGGATGATCTCACCCAGCGGCTTCACATATGTGTTGAACAGGAGAGGCGAGAGGACCGACCCCTGTGGCACTCCACAAGTGAGTGGCCTCGGGGTCGACCTCTGTCCCCCTGTCAACACACATTGCCTCCGGTCGGAGAGGTAGGAGCTGAACCACCGCAAAACGGTACCTCCGACTCCCATCCCCTCCAACCGGCGCAATAGGATACCATGGTCGATGGTATCAAAAGCCGCCGAGAGGTCTAATAGGACCAGGATAGAGGAACAACCTCTATCTCTGGCCCTCCAGAGATCATCAACCAACGCGACCAAGGCTGTCTCTGTGCTGTGCCCAGGTCGGAAGCCGGACTGGCGTGAGTCTAGATACTCGGATTCGTCAAGGTGTCGTGGAAACTGCTGGGCCACCACATTCTCAACAACCTTCGCTAGAAACAGAAGGTTGGAGACTGGACGATAGTTAGCTAGCTCCATTGGGTCGAGTGAAGGCCTCTTAAGAAAGGGCCTCACCACCGCCTCTTTCAAGGCGGTTGGTAAGGATCCCTCACCCAATGAGGCATTCACCAGGCCCAGAAACCAGCCTCGGGTCACCTCCCAAGATGCCAGTACCAACCAGGAGGGACACGGGTCCATTAAACATGTGGTGGGTCGCAGCCGTCCACGCAACCTATCTAAATCCTCAGGGGCAACAGAATCAAACTCCTCCCAGGATGGTCTCACAAGACTTGCTGTTGGCGGCCCGTCTGGACCACTGAGTGGGGCCCATCCGCTCCGGATCTGAGCGACTTTGTCCTGCAGATATTCCCCAAATTCCTCTGCTCTGCCCTGTAAGGGTGCCCCCTGTGTCCTCTGTGACAAGAGGGAGCGGGTCACCCTAAACAGGGCAGCAGGGCGGTTATCCGCGGACGCAATAAGGGTGGCGCAATATCTATGTTTGGCCGCCCTCAATGCCACAAGGTAGGTCCGCAAGTAGGATCTTACCTGTGTTCGATCAGATTCGGAGCGTGAGGACCTCCACCTGCTCTCTAGACGTCTCCTGTGGCGCTTCATCACCCTCAGCTCCTCGGTATACCAAGGAGCCCGGGTGGGTCGCTGCCGCAGGAGAGGTCGCAAAGGCGCAACCCGGTCCAAGGCCCCAGCCGCCGCCCTATTCCAGGCGGCCGCTAGGTCCTCCGACCGAGCGCGGGTCAGGGCTACAGGTAATGGCCCAAGCTCCGTCTGGAACCTATCCGGCTCCATCAGGTGCTTGGGGCGGTACCAGCGTGGACCGTCTGGTCCCGCCTCCTCGCGGTGGGGGGTAGCGCCAGGGAAGTCAAGCCGGAGACATGAGTGATCTGACCATGACAGGGGTGTAACAGTAAAATCCCCTCTACCCAGATCACTCGTCCACTGCTCAGATACAAAAACAAGGTCCAATGTGTGGCCTCCTTCGTGTGTGGGGCCCTGAATTAACTGGGTCAGGCCCATGGCTGTCATGGAAGCCATGAACTCCCGAGCTACCTCAGACGCTGCTCCCGTCGATGGCAGGTTGAAATCCCCCATAACCACAAGCCTGGGGATCTCAACCACCGTCTCCGAGATCAGCTCGAGGAGCTCGGGCAGGGCTGCTGATGTATAGCGAGGAGCCAAGTATACAATCAGCAAACCCAACTGCCTCCCTGGGCCCCATTTCACACCAAGGGACTCACACCCGGATATCTGAGGAACAGTGAACTCCCTCGGCTCTAGACCTTCCCGTATAACTACCGCCACCCCACCACCCTTACCCAGGGCCCGAGGCTGATGGAATGCACGGAAACCTGGTGGGCACATTTCCACGAGGGGTAAACCACCCTTGTGGCCCAACCAGGTCTCCGTTATCCCTGCAAGGTCTAGCTCCCCCTCAGAGATCAACTCATTAATGAGGGGGGCCTTGTTGGTTACGGACCTTGCATTGCAAAGCATCAGCCGTAGGCCCGGGCTCTGTAGTTCCTGGCCACCTAGGTTGCGGGTGTTGGTGCAAACGACCGGGCATAGCCAACAACCACGGTCTCCCAACCGACCTTGTGATCTTCTCTTGTCCTCGCATCCCCCCCTCCCCGCGAATCTTGTTCTCCAACTCACACCTGACTTATCACTCACCTGAAAATTGCGAGCACCAATGACTAATCAGGAAGACAGAATTGGGTTGCAATTGGCTGGGGTTTGTGGGAATCCAGTGCATAGGGAAAGCTGAAAGAGGAATGCTACAAAGAACAGAAAGGCATCAATTGTATAAAATAAGCATGCATACATTTAAAAATGGTTCTCTTGGAGGTCTAGGTCCAAATTGGATGGAAAAATATGTAATCTCTCCCCATCACATAGCCCCGAGAATAATTCTGTACTCCTTGGAAGCTGCTGTTTAGACAGAGAAGGAATTTTCTAGGACCATTAATAGGAATCTCCTCACTTAGCCCTACTTCCATGGGTAGGAACCTTGACCTTTGTCATTCCCATAGCATTTCTTTACATTTTAAAAAGGTGATTTACATGTGATCACTGTCACTAGTAAATCTGACCACAAAGCAAATAGAAAGATCTTTATTAAAACACAGGCTGTCTCCTATAGTGTGCTTCCAGCACTTGGACTTGGCAATTCTAAAAAGATAACCCTGTAATTGAATCATTTTTCTACTCAAATATCTATCAACTAGAAAACAATATAATATGAAAACCAAAACAGATGAAGAAGAGAATGAATCTATTTGTGAAGTATGCTGAAAGCAGAATTAATTCTATTTTAAAACTCATCAGCTGTCAAGCAGAATAATATGATTAAATTGGCTGATGATTTTCTCCAAGTTGCCGTCACAGTATACCTGGAGGTCATTAACTGGGGAAGACTGGGTTATGGGTCTTTTCATGGTTGTCTTTTAGATAATACGGATTCTCTTAAAGATGGGATCAGACTTTAGTAAAAAAAAAAATACCCACAATTTGATTAATCTTGCATCGTGTCTATAGCCTGGCCAGTTACTTATGAAAGCTATCAACAGTTGGTAAATCAAATTACATATGCAATATAAAAAGTTGTGTCTCAGTGATTAATGTCCCAAAAACTTTTTCAGACAGAAGACATGCATTGAATGGATATTCTTCTTCCATTAGATTAGCTAATCACTGTGAAAACAGAAAGAATGCTGGTCCTGCCAACAAATTTTATTCCATAAGTAGGACTATCCTATAAATGTAGAACAGATGTGGAGACTCTGGAGAGAGTGCAGAGAAGAGCAACAAAGATGAGTAGGGGACTGGAGACTAAAACATATGAAGAACGGTTGCAGGAACTGGGTATGTTTAGTTTAATAGAAAGAATTATTAGGGGAGACATGATAGCAGTGTTCCAATATCTCAGGGGTTGCCACAAAGAAGAGGGAGTCAAACTATTTTCCAAGGCACCTGAGGGTAGAACAAGAAGCAATGGGTGGAAACTAATCGAGAGAAGCAACTTAGAACTGAGGAGAAACTTCCTGACAGTTAGAACAATTAATCAGTGGAACAACTTGCCTCCAGAAGTTGTGAATGCCCCAACACTGGAAGTCTTTAAGAAGATGTTGGATAACCATTTGTCTGAAACAGTATAGGGTTTCCTGCCTAGGCAGGGGGTTGGACCAGAGGACCTCCAAGGTCCCTTCCAACTCTGCTATTGTATTATATTGTATTGTATCTGCAAATATCTGATTGACCACTAGATGGCAATAAAAAGCACATATTTTATGTATCCCTCTACTGCCACCCTGATATTTGCAGCTTAGATCTAATAGCTCTACCATAATTTCATAATGTTAAGCCGTGACTCACTTAACAACTGCAGTGATTGCCTTAACATCTGTGGCAAAAAGAGTAGTAAAATGGGGCAAAACTCACTTAACAACTGCTTTGCTTACCAACTGAAATGTTGGGCTCAATTGTAGTCATAAGTTGAGGATTACTGTAATTACACTAGATAGACACAATGCAGGTAGTCCTCAACTTACAACAGTTCCCTTAGTGACCGTTCAAAGTTACAACAGCACTGAAAAGAGTGAACATATGACCGTTTTTCACAGTTTTCACAATGTTATGACATTTCCAGCATCCCCATGTTCATGTGATCAAAATTCAGATGCTTGGAAACTGCTTCATATTTATGACCATTACTGCGTCCCAGAGTCATGTGATTTCCGTTTGTGACCTTTTGACAAGCAAAGTCAACCTGGAGCCAGGTTCAGTTAACCAGGTTACTAACTTATCAATTGCAGTGACTCACTTAAAAATGGACTTTTACTTTACTTTACTTTTATTTAGATTTTTATACCGCCCCCTCTCCCCAAAGGGACTCGGGGCGGTGTACAGTCAAATAAAAACACATCAATAAATAGAAAATACAAACACAAAGAGGAGGCAATAAGAAACTGTACATATCTGAACTAAAGTAATTAAAAGCAATATTTAAATACCCTAAAAATACCCAATTAAAATATCTGCCAGGAGGTAGAATAAAACTATAAATGGGCCAGGCCGGCTAAACGGAACAGGTGAGTCTTCAGTTTTTGTTGAAAGGAGCGGAAGTCGGTGGTGGTTCTGATATCGGGGGGGAGGTCATTCCAGAGGGTTGGGCCCATCACAGAGAAGGCTCTACTCCTAGGCGCCGCCCGTTGGCATTGCTTAGTGGACGGCACCCGGAGGAGTCCTTCCCTGTGAGAGCGAATCGGTCGCAGGGAAGTGTGTGGTAGGATGCGATCCCGCAAGTACCTAGGTCCTGAGCCATGGAGCGCTTTAAAGATAGTAATTAACACCTTGAAACGCACTCGAAAGACCACAGGCAGCCAGTGTAGCTCGCGCAGGAGCGGTGTTACGTGGGAGTACCTAGTACTCCCCATAATAGCCCACGCGGCTGCGTTCTGGACTAGCTGCAGTCTTCGAGCGCGTCCCAAGGGAAGCCCCATGTAGAGGGCATTGCAGTAGTCCAGCCGAGACGTCACCAGTGCATGAGTGACCGTGCGTAGGGCATCCCAGTCCAGTAGGGGGCGCAATTGGTGCACCAGGCGAACCTGGTGGAACGCCCCCCTTGCCACGGCTGCCACATGGTCATCCATTGACAGCCGGGCATCTAGGAGGACGCCCAAATTGCGCGCCCATTCCACAGGGGGCAATTGCTCGCCCCCTATGGTCAGTGATGGAATCAACTGACTGAACCAGGGTGCCGGTAGCCACAGCCACTCAGTCTTGGAGGGGTTGAGCTTGAGTCTGTTGTCCCCCATCCAGACCCCGACGGCTTCCAAACACCGGGTCATCACCTCGACAGCCTCGTTGGGGTGGTCTGGGGTGGAAATGTACAGCTGCGTGTCATCAGCGTACAGATGATACTCCACCCCAAAACCACAGATGATCTCCCCCAGCGGCTTCACATATGCATTGAACAGAAGGGGCGAGAGGACCGACCCCTGAGGCACCCCACAAGTGAGTGACCTCAGGGTCGACCTCTGCCCCCCTGCCAACACACATTGCGTCCAGTCAGAGAGGTAGGAGCCGAACCACCGCAGAACGGTGCCTCCGACTCCCATCCCCCCCAGCCGGCGCAATAGGATACCATGGTCGATGGTATCAAAAGCCGCCGAGAGATCTAATAGGACCAGGATAGAGGAACAACCCCTATCTCTGGCCCTCCAGAGATCATCGACCAACGCGACCAAGGCCGTCTCCGTGCTGTGTCCGGGCCGGAAGCCGGACTGGCGTGGGTCTAGATATTCGGATTCCTCAAGGTGTTGTGGAAACTGCTGTGCCACCGCATTCTCTACAACCTTCGCCAAAAAGGGAAGGTTGGAGACTGGACGATAATTAGCTAGCTCCATCGGGTCAAGGGAAGGCCTCTTGAGTAAGGGCCTCACCACCGCCTCTTTCAAGGCGGCAGGCAAGGACCCCTCGCTCAAAGAGGCGTTCACCAAGCCCAGTAGCCAGCCTCGTGTCACTTCCCAGGATGCCAGTACCAACCTGGAGGGACACGGGTCCATTAAACATGTGGTCGGTCGCAGCCGTCCACGCAATCTATCCAAATCCTCGGGGGCAACAGAATCAAACTCCTCCCAGAATGGTCTCACAAGACTCACTGTTGGCGGCTCCTCTGGTCCACTGAAGGGGGCCCATCCGCTCTGGATCTGAGCGATTTTGTCCTGCAGATATTCCCCAAACTCCTCTGCTCTGCCCTGTAAAGGGGCTTCCCGAGTCCTCTGTGATAAGAGAGAGCGGGTCACCCGAAACAGGGCGGCAGGGCGGTTATCGGCGGACGCAATAAGAGTAGCGCAATGTCTACGTTTGGCCACTCTTAATGCCACAAGGTAAGTCCGTGAATAGGCTCTTACCTGTGTTCGGTCAGATTCGGAGCGTGAGGACCTCCACCTGCCCTCTAGGCGTCTCCTATGGCGCTTCATCACCCTCAGGTCCTCGGTAAACCAAGGAGCCCGGGTGGGTCGTCGCCGCAGGAGAGGCTGCAAAGGCGCAACTCGGTCCAGGGCCCCAGCGGCTGCCCTATTCCAGGCGGCCACTAGGTTCTCGGAGCGAGAGCGGGTCAGGGCTACAGGGAGTGGCCCAAGCTCTGTCTGGAACCTATCCGGTTCCATCAGGCGCCTGGGGCGGTACCAACTTGGACAGTTTGGTTCCGCCTCCTCGCGGTGGGGGGTAGCGCCAGGGAAGTCCAGCCGGAGACATGAGTGATCTGACCATGACAGGGGGGTAATGGTTACATCCCCTCTTCCCAGATCACTCGTCCACTGTTCAGATACGAAAACAAGGTCCAGAATGTGGCCACCTTCGTGTGTGGGGTCCTGAATTAATTGGGTCAGGTCCCGAGCTACCTCGGATGCTTCCCCCGTCGACGGCAAGTTGAAATCCCCCATAACCACAAGCTTGGGGGTCTCAACTGCCATCTCTGATATCAGCTCGAGGAGCTCGGGCAGGTCTGCTGACGCATAGCGAGGAGCCAAGTATACAATCAGCAAGCCCCACTGCCTCCCTGGGCCCCATTTCACACCAAGGGACTCACATCCGGGTATCTGAGGTATAGTGAACTCCCTCGGCTCTAGACATTCCCGTATAACTACTGCCACCCCACCACCCTTACCCAGGGCCCGAGGCTGATGGAATGCACGGAAACCCGGTGGGCATATTTCCACGAAGGGTAAACCACCCTCGTGGCCCAACCAGGTCTCCGTTATCCCTGCAAGGTCCAGCTCCCCCTCTGAGATCAGCTCATTAATGAGGGGGGCCTTGTTGGTCACCCTGCAAGGTCCAGCTCCCCCTCTGAGATCAGCTCATTAATGAGGGGGACCTTGCATTGCAGAGCATCAGCCTCAGGCCCTGGCTCTGTAGTTCCTGACCACCTAGATTGCGGGGGTTGGTACAAACGACCGGGTGTAACCAACAACCACGGTCTCCCAACCGACGTTGTGGTCTTCTCCTGTCCTCGCATCCCCTCCTCCCCGCGACCGATGTAATAAGACAACCCTCTATTGGAATGTTCTTTCCCCTCTCCCCCTCCACCACACTCACTTCCCTCCTAGACTCACCTGTTCGCCTGGCACTGGCTCCCCTCCTGGACAGATCCCCCCCACCCTAAAACCCTCCCTGGAACCCCCTAAAAAGGATAAAAAACATTTATTTAAAAACCCCCTAAGCTTCCGTTTCTTCCATTTCTTCCACCTCTCGGGGTCTATAAACCTGTCATCAAGGCGGGCCCTTACAAGCGACAAGGGCCATGCCTGCGAGAGGGGGGACTCCCTCAGGCGGAGCAGGTCTAGCCTCGAATAAATAATCTTAAAAGATCTTAAAAACACGATGGGGTCAAGGTGCTGTGGATGATGAGTGGTCAGTCAAAAAAAAGGGGGGGAAGAGTAATCAAACGTCCAAGTGGTGGTCTGGGTGGTGGAGAGATGGTCCAAAGGGTGGTAGCAGCCTAGATGATCCTAGGTGGGTGGGAGTTCATAGAGAGAGTTTGTAGATAGTAATCTAGAGTTCTTAAGGAATGGGGTTCCCAATTGGGAGGGGGACGATGTTCTTGGGGGCAGATGGTCTTGGCCTAGACATCCCTGTGGCCTACCCATAGCCCTGATATAGGGCTTCCGGTGGCCCCCGGTGTTCCAGGCCGCCCCCAGCCGCCCCCAACCTCCATTCCAATCCTGCTCTCTCATGACCCCCACCCAAAATCCAGATGTTGGTGGGTCTCACCCAATGTCCTAATGATGTTCCTGGCATCCATGTCAGCTCTTTCAGCGGCTGCTGCTGTTGGTGCCAGCCTCTCTCCTTCCAGCATCCATCCAGCGTCGCTGCAGCCGCAGTCGCAGCCTCTTTCTCTCCATTCACCAGCTTCTCTCCTTCCAATTCCTTCTTTTTCTCTCTCTCTCCTTCCAATCTCTCCTTCTCTCCTTCCAATCCTCTCTGCTCACCAGCCTCTCTCTCTCTCTCCTTCCAGCTTCTTCTTCCCTCTCTCCTTCCAACGTTGCTCACCAGCCTCACCAACCTTTCTCCTTCTCCTTCCAGCGTCTGCTCACTCGCTTCTCTCCTTCCAGCTCACCAGCCTCTCTCCTTCCAACGTTCCAACAATTCTCTTCCCTTCCCGGCGTCACCGCGGCTATAGCCTCTCTCCCGAGGCCTCTCAGCCTCTCAACTTCACAGCTTCACAGCCTCACATTCGCAGCCTCACTTTCGCAGCCTCCACAGTCCTCTTTCCTCCTGCTCTCTCCAACGCTCTCCAACGCTGCTGCTGCCGCTGCAGCAACGCCGCCATTTCCGCTGCCGGCTTCTCTCCCCACTCCACACACCATCTTCTCTTTAGCCTTCCCTCCAACCTCCTGACCCACCCTGGCGGACCCAAATGGGTCCAAAATGGGCCAGGGTGGTCATGCTGTCTGACTCCCGGCCCTCAGATGGAACGAGCCTCTTTCCCCCCCATCGCCGAGCTCCTTGGCATTCCGGAGCTTCAAGAGGCGACTGCCATTGTCGGAAGCTCCTCCTCTCCTTGGAGGCAAGAAAGGCTGTAAAATTCACTTAAGAAATGTCTCACTTAACAACAGAAATGTTGGGCTCAATTGTGGTCGTAAGTCGAGGATTACCTGTATAAACTGCTCAATAGTAGTAACTGTGAAAGGGATCTTGGAGTCCTAGTGGACAACCATTTAAATATGAGCCAGCAGTGTGCAGCAGCCGCCAAAAAAGCCAACACAGTTCTAGGCTACATAAACAGAGGGATAGAATCAAGATCACGTGAAGTGTTAATACCACTTTATAATGCCTTGGTAAGGCCACACTTGGAATACTGCATTCAGTTCTGGTTGCCATGATGTAGAAAAGATGTGGAGACTCTAGAAAGAGTGCAGAGAAGAGCAACAAAGATGATTAGGGGACTGGAGGCTAAAAATATGAAGAACGGTTGCAGGAACTGGGTATGCCTAGTTTAATGAAAAGAAGGACTAGGGGAGACATGATAGCAGTGTTCCAATACCTCAGGGGTTGCCACAAAGAAGAGGGAGTCAAGCTATTCTCCAAAGCACCTGAGGGTAGGACAAGAAGCAATGGATGGACTAATCAAGGAGAGAAGCAACTTTGAACTAAGAAGACATTTCCTGACAGTTAGAACAATGAATCAATGGAACAACTTGCCTCCAGAAGTTGTGAATGCTCCAACACTGATAGTTTTTAAAAAGATGTTGGATAACCATTTGTCTGAAGTAGTGCAGGGGGTTAGACTAGAAGACCTCCAAGGTCCCTTCCAACTCTGTTATTCTATTCTATAATAAAAGGATTTATAATCTGTTATTCTAAATTGACCATGCCTTGGGATGAGTATTTCTAAGGTAAGACTAGATATTTGCAAAACATTTTCCTATGAGGAATTCAGCAAAGTTTGTATATAAACTGGAACATCAGCAATGTTCAATTGCAATCCTGCCTGAGATTAAGAAGAGGTAGAGATTAAATTTGCTATCCACTAGTTATATCTAGACAGCCAGATCAGACTTCCTCAGTCTGGCACCTTTCAGATGCACTGGAAAATTTTAAGAATTTCCCAGCTTGCAAGGTCATTGGCTAAGTTGGCTAGAGTTTTTGGGAGGTACATCTTTAAAATACATGGAGGATACTACGTTGGGAAGAGTGAACTGGAACAGCAAAGAGTCCATTGCAACCATGCTGTAATCATTAATATATATGCACAACATTTGAATCGTTAATGTAAAATTAGAGTACAGATCACTGATGATTATTACTCCACTTCAGCCTATACAGCTGTTCATTTTAGTAGAGGTGACATGCATGGCATATTTTATTGTCATATGAAATAAGTATGCTTTATTATGAAATAAACACTCTTTATTAAATCTTGCCTTTGCATTCTGCAAGCCTTTCTTTTGAAATAAATATTTTGAACCACACTCAGAAGTAATTAAAATTATTTTAATGAATTAATTATTCTCACTTGAAAAAATATTTAAACAAAATATAACAAAATAAAGAATAGTATAGTGTATAAATAAAAATGGTTTTTTATTTTAAAAAGTGCTGAGTCATACTAAACATCCATATTCAATATTTCTATCTCTGTGCAATGAGCCTTGCATAGATTAGGGTAATAAGCAATTAGGAATTACTTTGTAGATATAACTAAAAGAACTGAAATTGCATTGGGCAAAACCAAGGGGCCAGGTTATTGCCTGCTTTTAATTTTCCAGCCAATGTTATTCTCTATTAAGTCTAAATAATAGCTAAATGTGCTTTAGTTTTCCAGTGCCCTGCTGTGGTAAATCTGGCAGTTAAAACAACAATAAAAATTATGCAACCCTCTTGGTGAAGGTTTGTCCCATTTAATGTTTTTAAATGATAAGTACCTTACAGAATGAAGTACCATGAAACT
Source organism: Natrix helvetica (assembly GCF_964273705.1). NCBI lineage: Eukaryota > Metazoa > Chordata > Lepidosauria > Squamata > Natricidae > Natrix > Natrix helvetica. Next base: position 282,829,074 of record NC_138548.1, read on the forward strand.
ATGTAAAAGGGTTCTATTTGTAGTTAATTATGGATGAGGTCTATAATCCATAACAAATCTGCTTGGTGGCATAATGTACAGTATATATACTATAGTTTATTGTTACTATAGTTGTCAATGATTAAACAGTTCAAATCTTGAACTGTTACTTATTTACTTTGACTACATATATAGGTATTTTTTTTTCAATGTTAATTTCTGGTGTACAATTCAAATTAACTGGCTTTACCAGTTCCCCAACCTAAAATAGTTTTTATATTTTGAAGTTTTTTTTATCAAAAGCAGATGATGACACAACTTCTTGTGTTATGGCACCACTCTGGAATTCTTTTCATAACAGAGCTTAAATGTGGACTTTTCTTCTGGCTTAAATTCTAGCTGAACAAACATATGGTTTGGAAGAGGTCTGAGAGGTGGGAAGCACAATTTGTTACTTTGCAATTGAAAACCAAGGGACTCAACTCGGTGTAGTTGTTTAAGGCACCAGGCTCGAAACCAGCAGATTGTGAGTTCTAGTCCCACCTAGGGACAAAGCTGGGTGTTCTTGGCCAATCACTTTCTCTCAGCTTTAGGAAGGAAGCAATAGCAAACCACTTCTGGGGGGTGGGGGGGGGGACGTGCCAAGAAAAGTGCAGGGACTTGTCTATGTACTCTCCCAAGAATTGGACATGATTGAATAGAAGAAGAAGAAAATGTTGAAGGCATCAGCTCTTGGGGGACATCAAATTGCCAACTCCTGGTTCACCATATAGAAGACTTATGGTGGACTTGGAGCTGCAGGGCTCCATACTACCATAGAACAACCCATAGTAGCACAGGGGTAAACATCATCTGAGTCCATGTATACAGTACATAAAGGTGAGATTAAATTTGCAGGACAATATAGAAAGAACTCTGTTATCTACAATGAACAGCTACATTAAGCCAATGATATTACTGTAAAGGTATTACAGAAGGTGTATGCCACTAAGAGCTGCCTGGCACCCGATGCCTCATCAATGCCTGCCTCACCTTTGAAGGTGAGAGGTGTGGTATTTTGCTTGTGGCACTGCAGACTGTACTGCATTAGCTAATGTAAAAGCTGCAGCTGCTTTATCTAACACAGAGTTGCAGCTGCATTAGCTAATGAATTAATGTTCTAGTGCAGGGGTGTCAAACTCGATTTCATTGAAGGCCACATTAGGGTTGTGTTTGACCTTGGAGGGCCAGGGTGAGCATGGCCAGCTCAATGTCACTCATGTCAGGGGCACTTGTGGCGGCCTGAGCGCTCTGCCAGTGAAAACTGGCTCCCAAGCTCCATTTTTGGCGGTGACACAGCCTCCTGCAACCCTCTGCCAGTGAAAATGGAGCTCATGAGACCTGCACACAACCCTCCCGAGCTCCATTTTTGCAGGTAGAGGCACCATGAGTCAGTCCTTCACTGTTTCCAGATCAGCCCCGCTGGCCACATTTATGCATCCCACGAGCTGGATTCGGCCTACAGGCTTTGAGTTTGACACCCCGTTCTAGTTCAAGGATCAAACATGGGAATCTTTCTTAGATTATAAATAAGGATTCTTAGGTTAAAAATAAGAAAGGAAAAAGAACTAGGGCATAATACATTTTCATGTTTTCCTTTGGAAACAATTGATGTCAATATAACCTCCCAAAATATAGGGGCCATAAATAAAGTTGTCACTTTATGTAATAAAATACTAGAAAGAGGAGAGACTTTTGACTTCAGACTAAATTCCAATTGAAGTGGAAGCTATTTCCAAAAGTAAGCTACGTTCAAAGGCAAAGTGCACTAAAGGGAAAAGGCCCATACACTATTTGTAATACAGATTCCTGCCTTTTTCAATTTTTCTTCAGAAAGAAATGTACGCAGGGCCGGATTTTCCTATAGGCTAACTAGGCTTCAGCCTAGGGCCTCAAGATCAAGAGGGGCCTTTTATTTTTATTTATTATCCGTGCCACATTTTTTATAAAGGTTAGTACCAATTACAACATGTTTCATTTAATATATTGATATATATCACAGTAATGATGTATTTTATTATCTCTCATGTAATTTACAAACTTAAAAATGGGAGGTGAAAGGGCCTCATAAGTGGAATAGCCTAGGGCCTCTTTTCATCTAAATCCGGCCCTGAATGTACACAAACATTCCTGTCACTGTAGCTATCAGGTTTAATATATTACAAAAACTATACTGCCAAGATTTTTTTTAAAAAAAGAACTACAAGTTCAAGATAAAATATATCAACAAAAAGAAAAAAACCAAGACTAGAACATCTAAAACATTTAGAACATATAGTGTCAGAAGTAAACAACTCTATGATATTAGAACTAATTCCTTGAAAATCCTCCTCCTTGGAAAGTGGCATCATTACAATGATAATTGTTTTATACCAAGCAAAAAAGCCAGTATTGAAATAAAACAGTCCATCAGGGGAAAGAAAACTCCAGGATGGGGATAAATTATTCAGTAGAGAATTCCTCAAGGAAACCTAGAGTGATGGGTGGGGAAATAATCTTGTTCTAGAATCCGACTGCACATTCTTCTAGATAACTAATTGTCCTGCAAATAAAAATGTGTCATGAAATCTTTTCCTTCTCCACCATCCTGTGAAATTACAGAAATCGGCTAATCAAATTGCTTTCTCTTGAACTAACCTCATTTTTAATAAATTGACATTATTAAAACTGTAAAAGGAGAAACAAGGCAAAGAACTATTGAAGGACAGGATAGGGAGAAAGTGAAAGTGAAGAAGGGAATTTCCTACAGTTGTCACAACAATTGTTCAATCGATGCCAACAAATGCAACCATCTGTCATAAAAAGAATAGGACGTCCAGGCTGACCAGCTGCAAGGTGACACATGGTTCTTATTGGAGTTGAAAATATGTGTGTGATTGAGACAAGAGAGAGCTTCATATTATGCTTAACTTGTCTCGGGTTTTTTTGTTTTTGTTTTCAATTCTAAAAGACATTCATGAGTGGTAGCAAATAATTGCAGAAAAAGAATTAGATTTCACTTATGGACATGCAGAAAATATTGGACTCCTAAAAGATAGGCAAGATGGATATTGGGAATCATTCTAAGTAACAACCACAATGTCTTCTCAATACTAAAGTACACACTGCTGAATACAAAGAATAACAATTATATATTATTTGACTAATTGGCAATTAGGAAAAGTACTTCCAATCTGTCTGATTTTCTTCTTGCAAAAGACCCATGAGAAGGCCCCGATTAAGTTTTATACATTCAGTTTCTAAAGGGGGAAAATACTAATAACCCATTTGCTAATATGACAATGATTATGGGCTATTTGCTTTTATTCCATATATAACCACTTTTAACTGATTGACAAATGAGTGATAATGTGCTATCTGCCATCTCCCTTTCCATCTGGGCTCTAATCTATGCTGCATGATCCTAAGCTTTATTTTGCTAGCGGGTGAAATTAAGGATATTGTACAATAGTTTAGTCTCTTTTCCTTGATATTGCTATAGAGAGAGACCTGTACCAATTTGTTGGTCAGTGTGTGATTTTTCCAGATTTGTTGTCATTTATTGATTTTTCTCCTATTTCCTGCTACATTACTTTAGGGAATTTCCTCAACTGCTGTAACCTTCCAGCTGGATAATAAACAGAATGCCAATCTAACCATCAACCTGATTTTATGGCAAGTATGGAATATCTTCTAAAGCAGCGATCCCCAACCTTTATGGCATGGTGGCCCATTGAGGGGGAGAGGTGAACCGGTCTATTCACAGTCGTGAATAGGTCATATGGCCCAGTTACAAACAGGCCATGGCCCAATGGTGGGTCATGGCCTGGGGATTGGGGACCCTATTCTAAGGTACTCTATCTTGGATGTCAACATCCCTACTGTACATAGTTTTTTATTTAAACTTCCTTGACTCAATTACTGTCTCTCTATTGGCACTTCTTTAGCATTCTAATTTAAAGTTGGAAACATCCTTCTGAGGTCTTTTGGAAGATTTTCCTTGCCTTTACAGATATTGTTGGAACACTGCTTCCATCTGTTCTAACAGCTCTCTTTAATTCTTTGTTAAGTCCCTTCCCGAGATTTTGTCTTTTCTGACTTTGGCTTCTCTTATCCTCTTGGCAATTTCTACTGTTTATTCCAACATCCACTTTGCTTCCTTTTGTTTTTTTGGACTTTAATTCATCCTTAACAATTTATTTGATTTCAGTCCATAGTTCTTAGGTTTCTTATCAATGAGATTCAGGACTTCTAAGTGATTCTTGATGTTTTCCTAGAATATGTTGGATAGATGGTTGAGGTAATACTTTGGAAACTGGTTGATTTCTTTCTTAGTTTTAGCTTGATTTGAAACCTGGACACAAGCCATTTATAATCTGCTCCTAACCAAATTTTTGGGATTAAAAATGAGCTCTTCCATTTCCTTATGTCAATAATAAAGTCCATTCAGTTTATGGGTACTTTATATCGGGTGATTTAACAGATTAACAGAGTTGGAAGGGACCTTATAGGTCATCTAGTCCAACCCCCTGCTCAAGCAGGAGGCCCTACACCATTTCCGACAAACGCCGTCCAATATCTTCTTGAAAGTCTCAAGTGATGTAGCTCCCACAGCTTCCAAAGGCAAGCTGTTCCATTAGTTGATTCTTCTCACTGTTAGAAAGTTCCTCCTTATTTCTAGGTTGAAATAATGTCCATATACAGTAGAACCTCTGGTCATGAATGCTTCTGATCACAACCAAGTCGGGTTCTGACCAAAAAATTCACATTTTTGTGTGTGGCCGATTTCCCCTTCCACACCATTTTTTTTTTTGTAAGAGCCAGATTTCCAAAATTAGGTTTGGGTCACTATCAAATTGGGTTGCGACCAAAGTTATGGAACGTTGTTGAACAACTGTGTTACCTATGGAGAAATAATTGATTGAAAGATATTAATACATCATTCTCCTCTTTCCTTTTGGTTTCCTACGTCAAATTGTCCATCTATACTTTCCTCATTAATATTTCCAATGCAAAATAGCAAATAGCCATCTTCAGGAAGCTCCCATTTTTTCCCTATTCTCTTTTTTTAAATATTCTGTCACAAGCCTAGTTAAAATGAGGATGCACAGTGAAAGGAAAGTGATCAAATACATGAGAAGTAAACTTATTTATGTTATTGTATTTCCCCTTTAGAAACTTTGAATTCGGCAGTGAGAAGTACTGAGAAGACATGGAGGTTCCTCAAATCAAACAGGACTTATTTAGTTTTGAAGTACCTAACTCAAAATTGAGGCCTGAGTTTGAGGCTCCACATGTGTGCAGGGACATACTTTTTGGTTGTGTTAGCGATTTGGATTGTTCTTCCTCCATCGTCCATATCTTAATCTTAAGATACACTATATTGCCAAAAGTATTCTCTCACCCATCCAAATAATCAGAATCAGGTGTTCCAATCACTTCCATGGTCAAGTACCTAGGCATGCAGACTGTTTTTACAAACATTTGTGAAAGAATGGGTTGCTCTCAGGAGCTCAGTGAATTCCAGTGTGGAACTGTGATAGGATGCCACCTGTGCAACAAATCCAGTTGTGAAATTTCCTCGCTCCTAAATATTCCACAGTCAACTGTCAGATGTATTATAAGAACGTGGAAGTGTTTGGGAATGATAGCAACTCAGCCACGAAGTGGTAGGCCACGTAAACTGATGGAGCGGGGTCAGCAGATGCTGAGGTGCATAGTGCGAAAAGGTTGCCAACTTTCTGCAGAGTCAATCGCTACAGACCTCCAAACGTCATGTGGCCTTCCAATTAGCTCCAGAACAGTGCGCAGAGAGCTTCATGGAATGGGTTTCCATGACCGAGCAGCTGCATCCAAGCCATACATCACCAAGTGCAATGCAAAGCGTCGGATGCAGTGGTGTAAAGCATGCCACCACTGGACTCTAGAGCAGTGGAGACACGTTCTCTGGAGTGATGAATCGCACTTCTCCATCTGGCAATCTGATGGGCGAGTCTGGGTTTGGCGGTGCCAGGAGAACAGTACTTGTCTGACTGCATTGTGCCAAGTGTAAAGTTTGTTGGAGGGGGGATTATGGTGCGGGGTTGTTTTTCAGGAGCTGGGCTTGGCCCCTTAGTTCCAGTGAAAGGAACTCTGAATGCTTCAACATACCAAGACAGTTTGGACAATTCCATGCTCCCAACTTTGTGGGAACAGTTTGGAGCTGGCCCCTTCCTCTTCAAACATGACTGTGAACCAGTGCACAAAGCAAGGTCCATAAAGACATGGATGACAGAGTCTGGTGTGGATGAACTTGACTGGCCTGCACAGAGTCCTGATAGAACACCTTTGGGATGAATGAGAGCGGAGACTGAGAGCCAGACCTTCTCGTCCAACATCAGTGTGTGACCTCACAAATGCGCTTCTGGAAGAATGGTCAATAATTCCCATAAACACACTCCTAAACCTTGTGGACAGCCTTCCCAGAAGCTGTTATAGCTGCAAAGGGTGGGCTGATGTCATATTGAACCCTATGGATTAGGAATGGGATGTCACTTACAGTATGTTCATATGCGAGTAAAGGCAGGTGAGCGAATACTTTTGGCAATATAGTGTAGTAGTATATTCTTCATTTTCAAGGGTAGTATTTAAATGCCTCAACAGAACTTACTTAGGTCACAGAAATAGCCAGAGACTCAGTATATTTTTAATCATGAAATTACAGGATTATTCTGTTTAATTCCAGCTGGCCAGGACCTTCAGAAGTAAGTACTATGTTTTCCCGAAAATAAGACAGGGTCTTATTATTTTTCAGGTGCAGGAGACGGCGAGTGTGGTCACCTCATGGCTGCTGCTGTGTTGCAATATTTTGGGGGGAGGGCTTATTTCCGAGGGAGGGCTTATTTTAGTGCATGCTTTCAAAAGCCCAATTGGGCTTATTATCTGGGGAGGTCTTATTTTCAGGAAAACATGGTACTATACAGTTTAATGACATTCTAACTTCATGTTGCCAGTTTTTCTAGAACAGATTTTTTTTTACATGGTTGCCCATCTCAACAAGTAAACAGAATTAAAAGAGAATAAAAATAAGAAACTTTATTAAGAGTAAAATACAGATGGCTGGGAAACAACAATCCAAACCACTAACAGAATCCAGAAGTGGGTCTCTGTACATAATTGGAGCTTCAGGCTCAGGCACCAGTTTTGAATTACTTCAGAATTAAATAAGTCTTATTTGATTTGAGGAAAAGAATCTTAATAATGTTTTTTATTTACTGTTTTTAGAACAGGCTTGGCATAGAGGAACCTGGAAAGAAAGAAAAAAACTATAGATTTTGCCTTTTTATTTTTGTTTTATTATAATGGCATTGTAATGACAAAACAACAGCAATGCAATTGGATTTATAAGGCTTAGTTTGTATGACAACTTTAAGAGATTCCGTATTAAAATGTTAAAGTATGTACTGTCAGCCCTGGAGGCCATCTTTTCTTTTGGAACTTCAGGGCTGCCACACTTAGTCTGTGGGAAACTGGGAGGGGGGTTTGTATGGAGTTGGTAGAAGTATTTAGCCATAACAGCATTCTTTTCTCTGAGAGTGAAGGATGTTCAGCTTGCTACATTACTTTAGGGAAATTCCTCAATTGCTGTAACCTTCCAGCTGGATAATAAACAGAATGCCAATCTAACCATCAACCTAATTTTATGGCAAGTATGGAATATCTTCTAAAGCAGCGATCCCCAACCTTTATGGCATGGTAGCCCATTGAGGGGGAGAGGTGAGCCGGCCTATTCACAGGTGTTGTGCATTAATCAGCCGGTGGTGGGCCATGGCCTGGGGATTGGGGACTCTATGGTCCAATCACTCCACCCTGCACCTGGAGTGGCGTGACTGGGAGACATCTTCAGTTGTGATGGTGGAGTGATTGGACCATAGGATGGACATGTGGGTGCAGGGGAAGGGACTTCGACTTTCCTTTGGATGGGGAAAACCCAGGAGCTTTCAGAATTGGGTTTTCCCAGATGTGCCAGTATGACATCTCTAATGAAATGGAACTTTGAGGAACTGTTGGCTTTGGAGTCTTCATTGGTTGGGGGTGTTACTTGGAACCCTGACATGTACTATGATAACTATGGGTACTGTGAAATAATGTTGTTTTTCATTTCTAGGTTTTGTTCTATTCCCACCCGGAAAATGTGCCTCGCAACTCAACTTTTGTTGGTCCATAGAATTCAAATTAATGACATTTTGGTAAGAAAAAGAGCCACATTTTCATGAACGTATCCTTCTGTTCATCAATTCAATGGATCAGTGTTAATTGTTATGTTAGTAAGAACTGCCTCTCATATGTAAAGTTTTCAATTGACATCTAGGGTAACACATAACCCTATTTAAGTCATTGGAATTTCCATGCAGTGAACACTGCTGATAAGCCTGACCTCCATGGATGTCATTCAGATGACATCAACCTCCCCAAAGCATCCCTCAAATGGACAGAAGCCTTTGCATATCTGATTGTACAAACCTTAGTTTTCATGCAAGGGTCTGATACCCATTCAGTATTAAAGATAGACAAAAGTTTTTTTTTCTCTTGAAGGAACTGATGAAATTTGAGTAATGAGGCAAAGGAGGACTTGCATATTCAATATTCCTGATTGTGTAGTACCTGGTGTACATAGTAGAATAAGAAAGCTAGTTGATGTAGTTAAGGTTAAAATTGGATAGACTATATATTCCAATTCTGCCTTAGGCATGGAAACCAGTTGGGAATTTTTAGGCTACTTCCTCTCTCTTGGCTCCAGAAAGAAGAAGAAAAGGTAAGTTGCTTCATGTGCCAAGAAAATGCATGGATTCACCTATGACAGAGTCAGGATTGACTTGAAGGCAGAAAGAAAAAAGAAGGGAAGGAGGGAGGAGGGAGGAAGGAAGGGAGGGAGGGAAGGAGAGGAAGAGATGGAGGGAGGGAGAAAGGAAGGAAGGAAGGAAGGAAGGAAAGAAAGAAAGAAAGAAAGAAAGAAAGAAAGAAAGAAAGAAAGAAAGAAAGAAAGAAAGAAAGATCCAAACTGGCAGCCCAATCTTCTGCCCACGCTTCTTTGGTATTTGAACTCTTACATCACTGAGATATGAATCTGATCGCTTAGCAGCGGATTGTTTTTAAATACAGTACTTACCTTGTTTGGACTCACTGCCTGTTTTGGGGGGAGTGAGAGTGGGCTATTGACTAGCATTCACTCACTCTGCCTCTCTTCTAAAGTGAATTAGTTGAGAGCCTACATCAAACCAGTCCCCTATGCCAAGAGGATAGGCTGAAGCAGAAGACTGAGAGATTGGGTGGGACATGAAGTTTTTCTTTTGGGACACTGAGCCTTGCTTTAGTTACTTGCTGAAATGGGATCATTCTGTGATCTACTATGTCTAACTGTGCTTATCTGAATAGAGTTGATATATTGGTGAGGAGGAGTCCAGCTGAGATCTGAAAATATCTGGGGGGGGGGAGGAATGATGGAAGACATCCCTTTGCCACAAATGGTAGAGGTCTCCTGCATGAGCAGGAGGTTGGACTAGAAGAACTCCAAGGTCCCTTCCAACTTCACAATTGCTGAGTAGTCTTGAAAGTCAGTTCCTCGTAAAAAAAACCCATTGCAGTAGCTTAGTCTTGACACAGTAAAGACATGAATTGCCATCACAAGAGTCTTAATAAAGCTTTCCACAACATTTGCTTCTAACTGTTCCTGAGGAATTTCTCAGAGAAATGGGGAGCTGTTTTTTTCTGGCTGTCTCTCAGCCATAGCTTTTTATAAATTATTTTTATTTAGAAATCCATTTAAATTTTCAGTTGAATTCATATTTGCCATAGAGGAGCAGAACATAAGTAATGAGCATGATAAATGGAGAGCTGCCCTAAGAGGTCAGGAGATTACTGTAATTTTGAAAATGGACGTGATTTTTAGGACGACTTTCTTCTAATATTATCTTAGTCCACTGCTTAACAAAGAAGCGAAATGATCTACCAGGAATTATACTTGGAGGAGCATTCAGGCGCCAGGTGTAATTGTACAGAAATTCTTTCAGAAAAGTTATTCATAAAGATGAAAGATAACCCTTGAAAGAAAGAAAAAGCCTTTGGTGTTTTTTTTAGCTTCTGGTTAGAGGGCGGCAGGAGTCTGGCAGAATGGGAAGAATGAATAGTCTCATCTTCACTATTGCCAGCATCATTATGCTTTTTTTAAAAGAGTGATCTAAGAAGCATGGACATGCATAGAACCATATGTACAGTATGTGCATGCTATTGTAATCAATTTTTTAAAAATATTGATTGATAAGATACTAGCCTGTAGAAATCTCATATATAATCATCCAGAGTAGCTTTTCAGAGTGAGATGGGTGACATCTAAATTTAATAAACTGTTTCAAGCTGCCTGCTTTTACCTTACCTGGTTTCATTAAGTACTCAGACTCTTCAATTCTGCAGTAATATTGGGTTTTTTTTAATAATGGAAATGGAATTGACCCAGCGCTTAATATATGACTATTTACTTAGCAATGTCCTTTTTGGAAGAATCCTCTGTAGCGAAGAACTGATGGTATTAATTGAGAAGTAGTGTAAGTTCTGTTCAAAGTTGTTAAAGATTTAATTAGGGTGTCTCTCTTACAAATGTATATTATTAGATTTGTCAACATTACAGGCAAAGAAATAGCAATTGCATACAGAACTAATCCTCCACCTCAACCCTCTAAAGCCAGGGTGTCCAATCTTGACAGCTTTAGGACTTGTGGACTTCAACTCTCAGAATTACCTAGCCAGCAAGGAGTTGAAGTTCACACATCTTAAAGCTGCCAAGTTTGGACACCCCTGCTATAAAGACATAGAATCACTCATAGACAGTCACACAGGAATAGTCCTTGCCAGGTAGATCCTAAATCATAAATGTGTCCAGACAGATCAGGAACAGCCAGCCTTGGTTCTACAAGTCATAATATTAGAGTAAAAGACTGATAGTAAGTGAACAAAGGTCCACAATATCCCAGTGGCTTAAGCCTAAAGCATGACGTTATTACCCAATGGATTGCAGAATAGTCCCCAGTTAGAGATGATGATGGGCAGGTAGTGAACTGTCACCAAAGAATCAGGCAAGCTAAGAACTGCAAAGTGATTAGAACTTCTATCTTTTGCCATTTTAAAAGTCCCACAGCTCTTTCATTCAGTAGCCAACAACTGAGGAGATGTCAAGGATCCACAGTTGTCAGTGACGTGCAGTCAGGTGAGGCAAGTGAGGCACAGCCTAACCTCTCATCATCAGGGCAGCGAATCATTTGATGGGAAACTTGCCTTTTGGGAGGAATGACCCAGCTTGGCTCCCACTTTTGATCTGCTGCCCAACGACCGAACGGAGAAGCGAAGAGGCAGGAGAGACAAAGCAGGAGCCAAGCCGAGTCATTCCTTCCAAGAGGCAAGTTTCCTATCAAATGATTCGCTGCCCTAGACTCGAGGCTCCAGTCCAGCCTGCGATGCTTGCAGCCCCCGCCAGCTCTTCCAGGGACTCCCAAGCTCGGCACCAGAGAGCCGCCGCGAGAGAGGCCGGCCAGGTTGCCCGGGCGGCGGCAGAGGTTCCCTTTGTTCTTTTGGGTGCGGGAAGCAGGGGGGAAGAGGCTTCCTCTGCTCCGTCCGCTCCCCACCTGCGCTGCCCTCGCCTGACAAGCGCAGCCCGGATTCCGCGCAGCTCTGGCAGGCAGTGCCATGGCCGAATCCCAGGGCGGAGGGCGGCAGGTCGCAACTGAGCATGCCTGACTGTGGAATTCTGGGAGTTGAAGTCCACAAGTCTAAAAAAATTGCTGCCTCACCAGCTATAAACCTCACCGCACGTCACTGCAGTTGATGCATCCTCTCTATGACCAGATCTGGCTTGTTAAATGATGAACTGGATGGAATGATGGACATGACCAAGAGGTAGACACTGCCTCAGTGCAAAGGTTGTTCAATATGCTGAAGAACATGATTATGTCATACTGTACATATCTATCATCGTGGGTGACTTTGCAGGTTTCAAGGTTGTGGTTGTACATTTTGGGAGAACAGCAGGAATCTTGGCAGCATTTGTTGGTGACTCAGCATGCTTCTGGACTGGGAATAGGCCACCCCTTAACTGGATACTCTACAAGTACAGGTGAGGAAATACCCAGGAAGGGCACAGCAACCATTTATGACTGGCTACATCAATGTTAGGGATTCTCAGTTCTGGCCATAAATTGATTGCAAGAATAGATTCCTCCATTGTGGTAACAACTATGTAATTCAGCTTACATGGCTTGTTGAGTTGTCACTCAAGAATGAAAGGCATATTGTCTCTGAAGAGTGTTGAGCAGTGTGGTGGGATTTGATGCAAGCTTTGCAAACCAGACTTTTGTAGGATGGACGTGGAGTAGCAGGGAATCCTCAAGCCTCCGTCTTTTATGTAGGAGTGGATGTAACCCTGGGGAATATCCTTTGGTAGTCATAGCTGGCATCCCACTGCAGAGCCAATTTTTAAGAGTTGACTTATTTTCTGTTAATGCAGCCTTATGGCATTATACCATTGTTTACAATCCTAAAATGCTTACTAGGAAATAGGTACCCTTAGACAGTGGACTCAGAGAATGCAATTCTGTTTCTTTCAAGATAAGATTTATAATATTTATTTTTTTAAAAACAGCTTTTGGTTGTTTTTATTGATTATTGCAAAAGAGGACTAGGCAATGCAGTTAGCTCTGAAAAGAGTCCACTTACTTTTCTCGCTGCAGTTCTAGAGCGATTCCTTTATCCTCTCTGGGCAACAAGTCTAAACTAAACCTACTGTGCATATTAAGAACAGCTTAAATGAACTAGGAACATAAGCATACAAAATTGACCTAACCAAAAATGCATTCGATGTCTGAATGGAGACAATAGAATAGAATAGAATATTTATTTCTAAGCCGCACCCTCTCCCGAAGGACTCGGGGCGGCGTACAATAAACAAATAGAATACAAAGTACAATACAAATCTGGACAGGACATACATATGACAAGGACGTATATAAGACGTATACAAGGAGGAGGTAGGCTGATAGCTGTAAAACAATTAAAAAGTCACAATATTTAAAAATCCCAATAAATAAATTCAATTGAAGAAGGCATTGTACTACAAAGCTTAGCTCATGATTATTGCAAAACAGGACTAGGCAATGCAGTTAGCTTATAGCACATGTGAATTTAGGAACTGCTAATATTCAGCAAGAAGAGTGACAATGCTCATTTGACAGCATACAATACATCACATTGGTGGAATTCTTGATTCCATTGTGGAGTCCCTGCAGCATTTCCCTTCATGACCCAGAGGCACCATGACCTTCTGGTTTGATTTGTTTTTGATTGCTCCAGAATCCAACATGCCCATGAATATCAGCCTTGAGCTAATTGAATATTTAATCATCATTCAGGAAATGTTTTAATATGCATAATCAGTAAGCAAATGCTGCTGCTTTGTCGACTGTTAAAAGTATGAAAAGCCTTTCGGAGGCAGGAAAGCCAAGCTCAGAGCAGTGATTGTAGGACCTTGAGATGTTTGCATCAGCAACCACACAGACCTACAGCGGAGCAATTATTTTCTGCCACTCCAAAATCAAATTGTGGTGCAGGAATTTTCCCGAGGCTTAGTGATCGAGGGGTTTAGTAGGTTAAACTGTACTTCCTGTGCTCCCAATTACTGTAAAAAGCAGGAGCAATTTTATTAAGAACGTTTTCTTTTTTATAAAATGGACAAATCCAAAGCAAAAAGATGCAGCCCTGCCTGAGAGCCTGGGGCAAAACAGCCGCTAAAGGTGTTGGTTTGTGGTAGACAGCAGATAAGGGTAAAGCATGTTAAGACCTAGGTTTGTGCATTATTCTAACAGATTTGTTGGCTTGATTTGTGCATTTAGCCTTTGTGGTTTATAAAACATGGTTTATGGCTAAGTAGTCAATTCCACAAACCATAATTAGCCAAACTATGGTTTACTATAATGCACGAACCCAGGAAATTTGTGTGTTTTACCTTTTACAGAGCATTGGTACTAAGTAAACATGATCAATGAGCTACCTAAAGTTAAATAATGGCTTAAGAAAGCCATTTTGACTCTCGTGTAAGATGTTCTGTACATTGAAATGCTGAGTGTTGGCTGGATACCAAGAGTTGATTTAAATATGAAGACACCCATGTGGCGGGACTTCTTAAGAGACAATGGCAGGGAGAAAATGCAGTATCAAGTCAACATTCCTTCCATTCCTTCACATTCCTTTACTTGTCCATTTTTCCGAAAGTTTCTGCTGCTTCAACCAGAAAGAGCTCTCTCTGGCATTTTGTTCAAACCCTGCCAGGCTAAATAGGTAGGCACAAATGAAATGATACTGCCTTTGTTAAAGCTAATGAGGTGGGGATGAAAAGGCTGGCTCTGAACAAGGATCCTATGCTTCTTTAATCTCTGTATGCCTTTTCATATCCAATGTTTTGGCAGCTTAATTACAGGCAGGTGGTGCAGTGCCTGTAATTACATTGAAGACCTGGGATTTTGTCATCAGGCTTAATTAGAGAAGTCAGGCTGCTGGTCTGGTCTGAAGAGGATGTTTCCAAGATCACTTCTGACAATATTAAAAAAAAAAGTTTAACACACCTTCACAAGTGGAGCAAGTTGCATGCTGAATCAGAAGCCCCTGCAAGTTTATGAGGAATGGCTTCTCCATTGGTAACACAAGCCCCATTGTGTTCATTGGACTGGACTTTAGCCCGGTTCCACCATCAGGACAAGCTGGAAAGTTCAGTTAGACTTTATTGACCAAAAGAGAATTGCACCACTATGACATAGATAAGAATCAAGAATACAAACTTGAAAGGTGTGGCTTCAACCTGAACTCCAGTAAGAACTGAACTTGGCTCTGGCTGTGTTTTCTTTTGAAATCTAGGTCTTTTATTTATTTTGTTTTTGAGGCTATATACACAGAACCTGCTTACCATGATTAAATGTTTCATCCAATTTCCCAAATTTCTTAGTTTGGCACAACATATTAAAACGTAAACTATTCACAGTGGCTGAATTCATACAACAGCAGCTGGCTTGTTAGTGGTTCACTGCTTCATGTGAACACAACTAATGCTTAAGGTATGTAGTTTGCTTAATTGGGATGTAGAAACATATGGAAAATTAGTCACTGCAATTTGTAAGCCTTAATTTACGATTTCTGTACTGTGCAAACATTACAGTCTATTCAGCAGACATAGTTTAAAGCAACCTGGCCAGTAAACATGGTTTTCCAGAGACTGCTTTCTTCCAGATTGATTGTAAGAAATGTGCTTTCCTTAAGTAATCTAATTACTGTATTGTGCCCTGGTGATCTTAATTAAAATGACCAGGTCTATGGGCTGTTACGTAGGTTCTCCTGTAATGTTGCCATATGTCTCTTCCAAGGAAAAAGACCAACCAAAGTGATCTTCCTCTAGAACAGGGTTTCCCAACCTTGCCACTTTCAGATGCATAGACCAACACCCAGAATTCTCCAGACAGGCACGGTCGAGAAACAAGAAGGTCAATCCAGAGGCTAAATGGAGATGATATTTTTTTTTACTCCAAAGGTAAGTGAAGTTGACTGTATAGCAGCTTCTACAGTACAGCAATGGAAGAAAGATGCAGGAGGCTGAGTCTAGTGCAGGCAACCAGGAACTGAGAGAACGAAGCATACTTTTTTTGTGATTCAAGTCATTGATTTGCAGGCAAAAGTTTGTTGCAGTCAAAGTTTAGGCAATCAAAGTACAGACACATTCCAAATATGGAATGCTTTCACCCAGCATTGCCAATGCATATTTCCCATTCCCCCCCCCCCCCCAATCCTTTTCTGGTCATAGATTAGGGATAAGAAAAAATATTCCACTGAAATATTGACAGTCATTCATCTATTTGTCCAGTTTTGTTGTACACCATCCAGAATCACATTGTGTGAGATGGGTGACAATATAAATGTAAGAAACAAAGACATAAAGAGTATTTTCACCAATGCAATAAGAGAACTTGAATTCAAGTGTGGCTTGAAAACACCTCCTTGTGTGATTTGGCTTCCGATTTTTAAAAACAAGGACAAGAATACAGTGCATGCATTATACAAAATATACCTAAAATGCCCATACTGGGCATAACATATGCATAAACATTAATTGTATTTGGAAAAGTGCTTAGAAAAAAATTGTACACTAGGGAAAAATGTATACAACAATATATGCACCACCAGAACTGCTCATGGATATGCATTCATGTTTTATGCAAAAGCAACATTGAACCAAATCTCTGGCAAATAAACTGAGAAATCAAGTAAACACAAAACTGACAGCTCCACTCACCCCTTAGTTATTATTTGGCACCAATGACTGAGCATGGGGAAGTTATCTGTTACTCAGAGCAAAGGAGAGAATCCAGCACAATAACTATCTCCAAAGACGCAATGCCAGAAAGGCAAAAATGTCAGTGAAGCAGAAATTAGACAGGAGAAGAATGAGAAGATCATGAGAATCTTAAAAATACATTTAAAAATGTCCTTTTTGTTGTCACTTGGTTTCACAGTTTATTTACCAGATGCTTGGTTTCATTTTGCTTTTGAAGTACTTTGCATCTTTTCAAAAGTGTGGATAAATCATGAAGATACATTTGGCTTGGTATGTACTTTTTGTAGCCACTTTTCCGAACATAACCTGTGGCAAGGCATATTTTATTGTGACATTTCTGAGGACTGCATAAAATACGTATCAAACTGAACTTCAGACATCTTCTGGATGTTGAAAAAGGCTTAATTAAGCATATTGTTGGCCACAAGACTTGCCAGATATGGGAACCAGGTGTGAAGAAGCCAATGTCCACACAGGATCAAGGAAAAACTCTTTCATTTGTGTACAGAAGCCGAAGAGGACACCCCTGAATTTCCCTCTAGGGAGCACAGATGAAATCAAGGTAAACTCACCCCTTAGTTATTGAGTTATATTGAGTTATATTGAGTTATTGAGTTATTGAGTAATAACTCAAACTGAGTTATTTTTATATAATTTACCAAACAAGGAAATAAAAATAGGTGAATTGCTGAGCAGTTATAAAGTCACATGAGAGTCACACGCTCACAAAGTAAAGCCATTCCATAATATTCCATTAATTACTGTATTTAATTCTACTTCATTTTCATATAAATTGACTATCTCTGGATGTATATATTTTTATCAAGCTGATGATGAATTTTGCTTACCACCAGATGCTTCTGCGGTTGCTACTTCTCAAGCTAAATATCACATCACTTTCCTTGATTCCAGGACATAACAGCTTCGCTTGCAAGATATCTTAACTAAATATCAAAGCCACAACCTGTCAGCTAGTCTATATAGGAGACATTTGTGGTCAATCTATGGCATGCTTGCGGTCGACTGCTATGGCCAATGTGGTTAAAGAAATGTTACTTCTCGCAGGCAAAGGCACAAATAGCTAATGTCTCTGGGTAAAGTTAATTCTTAGGTTACAAAAGCCTCAAATTACCTATTAATAAACTGAGAAGTGATGAGACACTCAAACTGGAGGAGTATCATAGCTATAATAAAAAGTAAGCACATTTCTACTCATCCTATAATATGTTTACAAAACAGGTAAGTCCTTGACTTACAGCCACAATTGACCAAGACATTTGTTAAGTGAGTTTTGCCCCATTTTACAACCTTACATGCCACAGTTGCTAAATAAATCACTGTAGCGGTGAGTTAGTAACATGATTGTTAAGTAAATCTGGCTTCCCCATTGACTTTGCTTGTCATAAGGTCCCAAAAGGTGATCCCATGACCCTGGGACATTGCAACTGTCAAAAATATGAGTCATTTGCCAAGCGGATGAATTTTGATCACATGATCATGGGGATACTTCAACAGTCGTAAGTGTTTAAACAGTCATAAGTCACTTTTTTCAGTGCTATTGTATCTTTGAATGGTCACTAAACAAATTGTTGTAAGTTGAGGACTACCTGTAATAATTAACCTGTCAGAGGTATTAAAGGAAATTATCTTTGTCGGCCACCTTCAGTTGCTCTGAACTGAATGGAAAAATATTTAGTAAAATTGGTGATGGTAGATAAAAAATGGTCATTCCAGAGCATGGCATTTGTCAACCCTGAAGCTGACCTGGCCAAAGCCACCTTGGCGTTTCAGTGTTGCCACACTGGAGCAAGGGCTAGGGATGGGGGATTAGAGATAGCTGGGGACGTGTAGTCTGTTACATTCCTCAACCTACGACCAGTCTGCCCTGCCTGTCAGCTAGCAACAGCCAAGCCGCGCCTGATTGGCTAAGACGCGGCTTGGCTGAGCGCGGGCTGTTTACCCTGTTACCATTGGCTGCCCTGCTTGACAGCTCCGTATAAATAGCTGTCAAGCAGGGAAGGTGCTGATTCTCTCCTGTACATAGTTTGCTTTGTGCCTGTTGCAAATAAACCGCTCTAATTCTCCTCAGAGATAATTATTCCTACGGTTAGAATTTAATACAAAATAAATTACTTTCTCTTGGGAACCAAGGACGTTCTCACACCTGGCTGGAGGAAGGAGGAGTGATGTCACCTGACCAGTGGATGCTGCATTGATTGGGCCATGTGATTGATTGAGAGTGGAGGAAATTTTTTACTTGTAATTAGGTGAAAACCAAGGTGCCCTTCAGAGTTAGTGTTTACCAGATAAGTGCCAATTTGATATTTCCAATAAAGCTATTCTTACAGGAATCTACCTGCCTTGGAGTTTTTGCTTGCAATGGATCTATTACTTGAAATCCTGACAATATTTACTGTACATGATGTTGCCTCTTTTTACCCTTCGGATTCAAATCATGAGGCGGGAGGCATAAAGTACAGAAAGGTCTCCCATTCGATGTGAAGCAGAAGGTTTCTTTATCTTTGTCCATCCACAAATTGTGAATTAATGGGAAGTGTGCACCGTATGTATATATCTGAATTCTGGGTGCATGGTAATTCTACTATGTTTACTGACAAAATGCTCAACAACCAAATGGGCATTCCTTTACTTTTGGTTTGTTTATTTACTTGTTTATCAAAGATTATGGATATCTGGTCCTGAAACAATATTTTCTTTTCGAATCAACCCCAGCTGCTGTTTACTGAGAAAACAAGGGGCAGATTTCTAAGGGGCATTTCAATCAAAGGAAGAGAAAAGCCCAGGGAAATCCAATAGCTGTGACTTTATTCTACCGTAATGAAAATATCGAAATAATAACCAGTCAGGAGACATTACTGCAGAATATATCTCCACTCCCCCCCCCCCTGTGTGTGTGTGTTTTAAAAGCATTCTGCCACTTAATTTAGCAGTCTATCTTGTTAAGTGCACATTTGCCTGAAGCAGCCTTGTATCAATGGCTGTTTCAAAGATATAACAAAGAGCACCAGCAACTTAAGGCTATGTGCCAAGTGGGTTTATCCGACAATGCCTTCAAAGAACAATAACTGTGTTAACATTATTGTCTGCATGTCCGAGCAATGCTATTATTTTAAGACTTTGGTGTGGGGTTTTTTTTTTTTTTGACAGACTTGAGTTCAGAGAAAGTGGGAGAGGGGGTTGTGGTTTAACTGAAAAAAAAACTTTCTTCCATGGCATTATTCTTTCCTGGTATGAAATACCTGCCTTATCATTTGAATGTAGACTTTGATCCTGGACAATGTCCTTATTATGTCAGATGATTCATACTTTTAAACCGATAAGATTAACTCAGCTCCCCAAAGAGAAATATATACTTCCTGCATGGACTGATGCAAGAAGTTGATTTACCAACTGCCACTGAAACTTCCATTGGATATATTTAGATTTTTATGAAAAGACAGGAGGGAAAACTAAAGAGATAAAAAGTAACTGTTGGTTGATTTGAAGTAGTAAACTGAGGAAAACACAACAAGAACAGAAACGTGCATTGAAACAAGTGGGAACATTTCCTAACCAGGTTCTTAACCTGGGCACTTACTTCACTGTAGTTACCATTTTCACAATTTCATATTATATAGAATGTTTTTAATTTTCATGCTGCAAATTATTAGTTGAATATGATTAAAAAAACAACACTAACCAACTAACCAACTAACTGGGTTTAGTAAGTCTCACTTTTCTCACTGTTTCTTGGCCTTCATCTCATCCAATTCACATAGGAACTGTATTATATTTTGAAAGCCAGTTTATTTTCAGACTCATTAGTCTTAGAAGGATATGGTATTAGGTATGGTATTTTTCCATATCATTCATCAAATGAAATATTTCAGAGCAAGCCCTGCTACTTGAGTGGCCTTCATGTAGTCCATTTTTAGTATGTCGATTCATCTTCCAATTCTATTTTTATTTTATTCAGAAAGTATTAAAATACAAAATACAAATACAAATACATATACGTATACGTATACGTATACGTATATGTATATGTATATGTATGTTTTGGTAGATTTTCACGGGTGTAGGTATGCTGGTTTTGTGTATTCGGGTCTTTTCCCTTGTAAGATTGAGATTGTCTTGGCAATGTTTCGGTAAGATCTCACTTGCCATCCTCAGGCTGCTGTCTTTAAGCCAAAGACAGCAGCCTGAGGATGGCAAATGAGATCTTGCCGAAACATTGCCAAGACAATCTCAATCTTACACGGGAAAAGACCCAAATACAAAAAAACCAGCATATATATATATAAATATATATATATATATATATATAAATATATATATATATATATATAAATATATATATATATATATAAATATATATATATATATATATATATATATATATATATATATATATATATATATATATATATATATATATATATATATATATATATATATATATATGTTGTAATTGTACTGATAAATAAATAAAGGGAGACTAGGATAGATCTATTTCGAGCTAATTAGCTCTCATCAGCTAGCCATACCCTTACTGGGATTAGAACCCGGGCTGTATATATCTTAGGCAGGAGTCTTAACCACTAAGCCACGGGTTCTCTTCCTTATCAGCTGAGCCAGGGAAATAGGTATGTATTTATGTTACAACCCCTGGTATGACTAAATATGGGAGGAAGGTCACTACTCCCTCTTCCTGTCCTTTGGCTTATCACAAAGACCATGCAGGCAGAAAACCATAATTTTATTTTTACTGTTGCCTTTTTATATTTGTGTTGTAATTGTACTGATAAATAAATAAAGGGAGACTAGGATAGATCTATTTCGAGCTAATTAGCTCTCATCAGCTAGCCATACCCTTACTGGGATTAGAACCCGGGCTGTATATATCTTAGGCAGGAGTCTTAACCACTAAGCCACGGGTTCTCTTCCTTATCAGTTGAGCCAGGGAAATAGGTATGTATTTATGTTACAACCCCTGGTATGACTAAATATGGGAGGAAGGTCACTACTCCCTCTTCCTGTCCTTCGGCTTATCACAAAGACCATGCAGGCAGAAAACCTGCTTTGGTCTATGGTTTTCTGCCTGCATGGTCTTTGTGATAAGCCGAAGGACAGGAAGAGGGAGTAGTGACCTTCCTCCCATATTTAGTCATACCAGGGGTTGTAACATAAATACATACATACATACATACATACATACATACATACATACATACATACATACATACATACATACATACATATATATATATATATATATATATATATATATATATATATTTGTTTTCGTAGATTTTCACGGGTGTAGGTATGCTGGTTTCGGCAGGATCACACCTGCCATCTTCAAGCTGTGGGCTTAAAAGCTGTGGGCATTTTAAGCCCACAGCTTGAAGATGGCAGGTGTGATCCTGCCGAAACGTTGCAAAGGCTAATATAACTGCCTAATATGTAATACAGCCCTGGTTCGAATCCCAGTAAGGGTATGGCTAGCTGATGAGAGCTAAATAGCTTGAAATGGATCTATACTAGTCTCCCTTTATTTATTTATCAGCACAAATACAACATATATATATATATATAATTCCCCCAGTTGAATGATTCATATATTACAACAATATTAGTTTCCCAAACCTTGCAAAACATCCCCCCCAACAATTTTTAAACTACTAAATCTATTTGCAAATTATTAACCTGGCATCTATTTTAATTACATAATAGTTAACAGGAACAATAAGAATAAAAATGTGAGATTAAAATTTCAAAACCCTCTGTTAACTGAACTGTTACTTAATCAACTTGTGAACAATTTACCAAAGCATCTTATCTGTAGTATAAGTCAATTCATATGTTTTTATTGAGCTTTTTTTTTTTAAATGAAACCACCGTTGCACTGGCAAAACTAAAATAAAAGGCCTGGTGGAAAAGCTTATAACTCAGTGAAAGAAAAAGAATCTATTTTTAAAAATGTACAATTTCTCCTGTGCTTCAAAGAGGGAACATTCTGTATATCATGTGTTAAAGCAAAAGCTGGGAGGGAAATGGGAAGGGGGTTCTTCTTGCTTTGAACAGTGCAAAGTGCAAGGAGTCGCCTTGAATGAAGTAAAGTGCAGCAGACAAATTGGGTAGCAAACCAGAGAAGGTCACGTCCAACTCAAATCAGGAAAGCACAGGTGGAGATGGCATTTATGGTGAGCAGGAGTTGAGTAGAAGATGACATCGTCCAATTCTAGCCCCAGAAATTATTGCTGCAGCAAAACCAAGCAGCATCTCTGTGTGGCTTCTTCAGCTTCATTTTCACAACAGCCAAAGTCCCCTCCCCTGTATGTACCATAAGTATTAAGCTGCCAAGCAGTTTATTTGTTCTTCTGAACAACAGATGGCACATTTATACTGAGTTTTTAAAACACTCCAAATGATGACATTCATCCATGGAGACTCTAGACAGAGTACAGAGAAGAGCAACAAAGATGATTAGGGGACTGGAGACTAAAACATATGAAGAACGGTTGCAGGAATTGGGTATGTCTAGTTTAATAGAAAGAAGGACTAGGGGAGACATGATAGCAGTGTTCCAATATCTAAGCGGCTGCCACAAAGAAGAGGGAGTCAAACTATTCTCCAGGGCACCTGAGGGTAGAACAAGAAGCAATGGGTGGAAACTAATCAAGGAGAGAAGCAACTTAGAACTGAGGAGAAATTTCCTGACAGTTAGAACAATTAATCAGTGGAACAACTTGCCTCCAGAAGTTGTGAATACTCCAACACTGGAAGTCTTTAAGAAGATGTTGGATAACCATTTGTCTGGAACAGTATAGGGTCTCCTGCCTAGGCAGGGGGTTGGACTAGAAGACCTCCAAGGTCCCTTCCAACTCTGCTATTGTATTGTGCTATATCCTATTATCCTCACTAGGAAATGCTTCAGGTGAGCTTCATGACAAAAGGATGACTTTGTGTCAAGGGGGAGCAGGTGGGACTTTTTGCAGCCAAAGATGGATGGAGATAGAGTCACATTAACCAATCAGAACCTGTTCAGATTCCAGAAGCGAATGCTAGCAAAAACGTCTCCTGGAAAGTAGCCACCTTTTTTTAAAGAACTAGCCGATAACTGAGTGCTGACTGGGTACTTATTTATAGGAAGAAAATGTCTGGACCAAATGTAATTTCTAATGTTGGATTTTCTCCCTTACCAGAGGGAGTCCCCTTGTGGACTACTGTGAAGCTGTTACCATGGCAACTCCACTGTGCAGTACAGTAGAAGCCATTTTATGGCAGTACAGTAGAAGCCATTTTAAGGCACAACGGGCTGTATCTTTATTATTTATTTATTTATTTCTTGGCACTTCTAGACCGCCCCCTCTCCCAAAAGGGACTCGGGGCGGTGTACAGTCCACACAGCAAATACATCATCCACAGTAAAATTCATTAAATAAAAAAACAGATGAATAAATGAATAAATATGGAGGAGGTTAAAAGAATTAAAAGAACTGTACAGCAAGAATATAAATATGGCTTTAAAACCCCTAAAATCAATTAAATTTAAAACAATACCCTTAAAATACCTTAACAGAACAAACACCTCGAGGGGTGTTTGGGTTTCTTACCCCCCCCCCCCACACACAGTATTTTTTTCCAGAGAGTTAGTCTTCTGTGTACCAAGTTTGGTTGAAATTGCTTGAGGCGTTCCAGAGTTATGCTGGAACATATGTATATATACACACACAGACATTTTTATAAATATAAGATTTAGATTTTTTTTAAAAAAGAAGCTGTTTTGCATTGTTGCTGCAATCTTCAATCCGTAACTTAAAAAGACACCAGATTCCATGAATCTGGAAAGTTACTTTTTTATGCCTTTCTATACAAAAAAAGATAGATTTTCCAGTTAAGACAATTATGTAAGGTTGAAATATGAATGTTTGTCCACCACTGTTACAGAAGACCTGCGACTCAGGCTATTATAACTCTGCCTGTGCAGGAGACCTAATCTCTGTTCTATTACATAATAGTTCTTTATCATTTGATGGATCTGCTGCACTTCAAAACTAATGAAAGTACTATCCAGAAAAACTCCCATGGGATCCAGTGAGCTTTTGACTGCGAACAGGTAGAAACAGGAATGCTAAGGAGAAGATCAGTTTCTATTAAACATATTCTCCTTTTTTTATGTTGCATGATTATTAGAAGCCAGCCTATTTAGGACATGTGTTCACCATTACAGCCAACACAAACCAAAGCACAAAACAATTAAAAGGAGCCAAACAATATTGGAAAATGTGGAGGGAGCAGCTGGTTTATAGAACTGGCAAGAATTAGACCTAATTGAATGGATAGCATCATCAGACCAAGGATTCAGATGGCATTTTAGCCTTTGCTTGAACTCATCTGATAAAGAGGCACTGTCGTATTACTCTTGCTGTTAGGATTTTTCCCCCTCAAATATTCATCTTTGTTGTTAAAACCATTTTTCTGGGACATCTGGGGTCTACAGTTTATGCATTCACGTTAGAGTGCCTATTACCAGTAAAAAAAAAAAAAAGCGGGGGGGGGGATATCTAGCTTCAAATCTGCTAGGACCATAAAATATCAGAATTGTAATGCTGCACTGAAACCAAAAGGTAAATACTATTGATAGCCATACTATCTCCCCCTGTAGGAGATTCTTCAATAGGATTGATATCGAAGGATACATAAAAACACAGTGTATTCATATTAATTAGTATGTTCAGATAAACATACATAAACAATAGATAACATAACAATGGAAATGGGCAAATTCAAGACCCCACTTCTGTCTTCTGATGACTCTTAATCAAAAATCTTGATTAGGCTGGTCAGTATTCAGATGGAAGGTGTCCTCACCTTACATTGTGCCCAGTCAAGAATATCTGGACATCAGATAAAGCAGGTAATCCCAGGCTATCTTCTTTTAAGATGCACTGTGATTCTATTTGAATTTTAGCAACCCCATTGCATTTTTCTATTTCTTTGTTTGTGCATTTGTCTGTGTGCATGCAATTGTGCATATATATATATATATATATATATATATATATATATATATATATGTGTGTGTGTGTGTGTGTGTGTGTGTGTGTGTGTGTGTGTGTGTGTGTGTGTGTTGTATTTGTACTGATAAATAAATAAAGGGAGACTAGTATAGATCTATTTCGAGCTAATTAGCTCTCATCAGATAGCCATACCCTTACTGGGATTTGAACCCGGGTTGTATATATCTTAGGCAGGAGTCTTAGCCACTAGTCATACCAGGGGTTGTAACACAAATACATACATACATACATACATACATACATACATACATACATACATATATATTCTCTCTTTCTCTGCAATAAAAAATATTACAGACAGTTGCAATAACCCAAACTATTGTTGATGCAGCGGCAGGAGTAGGAAGAAATGGTTGATCTAAACTATTTTGCAGAGTTTTGCAAGTCTGCAGAGCGCATACAGCCCCAGCAGAGGAGGGTAAAAACTGATAAAAAGGTTTTATCTCTTTCTCTTTCTGCCAGGTACCCTGCTATAGAATACCAAGGCACTGTTTTGTTTTGCTTTGAGGGAGTGCATTGAAATGGAAGTTCCCTAGATATTTATTCTGAACTGACTCTGTATGTGGGGGAGAGAATTCTGATTGTTTTGAGTTCAGAGAAGCTAGAAGATGAGCTGAGGCAAACGTTCTTGTCAATAGGAACACCAGATAACTTGAGTCTCTGTTTCAGAATGTTGCAAAAGGAAATACTGACTTTACAAGCAGTTGAAAAACACCAACACGGAACCAAAAATAAATAGGTTCAGTTTGTATCCTAAATAGGTGATATTTAGGTGGGCCAGAGGTGATATTCAGCTGGTTCTGACCAGTTCTGGCAAACCGGTAGGATAAATTTTGAGTAGTTTGGAGAACCGGCAACTATCACCTCTGACTGGCCCCACCCCCCCCATCTATTCGATGCTTCCTGAGTCCCAGCTGATTGGCTGGGTCTTCTTTTGTTGCCCTGGACAGAACGGACCTGGAAAACAGGTTAGGGGAGGGAATAGGAATTTTACAGCATCCTTGACCTTCCCCCAGGAGTGGGGTAGAAATGGAGATTTTACAGTATCGTTCTCCTGGAGTGGGGAGGAAATGGGAATTTTGCAGTATTATTAACCAGCCATGCCCACCGAGCCATGCTACACCCACCAAGCCATACCCATAAAACTGGTAGTAAAAAAATTTGAATCCCACCACTGGGTGGGATCATAGATATCTGGAGTTGCTTTGGAAGACAAAAAAGTTAAGTATAAAAAGTGGAAAGGGGGGGACATAACTAAAGCAGAATATTAGCAAATAGCCCGAGCATGTAAAGATGAAGTGAGGAAAGCTAAGGCTCACAATGAAGAAAGGCTTGCCACAAAAGTAAAAAGTAACAAAAAAAAAAGCTTCTTCCAACATGTTAAAAACAATAAAAAGGTTAAGCAAACAATTGGTCCATTGCTGGGAGAAAGTGGCAAGAAGGTGACAAGCAACAGGGAGAAAGCAGAACTATTTAACTCATTTTTGCATCTGTCTTTACACAAAGGGATAAAACAGTCCAAACTATCAAAATCAGATTAGGAACACAAATTGAAATAGGGAAGAAAGTGGTAAGTGAGCACCTGTCTAGCCTAGATGAGTTCTAATCACCAGGACCAGATGGATTACACCCCAGGGTTTTGAAGGAACTGGCAGATGAGATCTCAGAACCACTGAACTATATCTTTCAGAGATCCTGGAACACCGGGGAACTGCCAGAGAACTGGAAAAGAGCTGATGTGGTTTCCATCTTCAAAAAAGGGGAAAAAATAGATCCAGGAAGCTATAGACCTATCAGCCTGACCTCAATACCAGGAAAGATTCTGGAAAAGATAATCAAGCAACGAATTGGTGAACACCTAGAAGTAAACAAAGTAATAGCCAAAAGCTAACATGGGTTTGTCAAAAATAGATCATGCCAGACTAATCTTATTGCATTCTTTGACAAAGTGACAAAATTAGTGGACCAGAGGAATGGCGTCGATATAGTTTACTTGTACTTCAGTAAAGCATTTGATAAGTTAGACCATAACCTACTACTAGATAAAGTAGAAGAATGTGGGTTGGACAGCATCACCACCAGATGGATTCATAACTGGCTGACCAACCGCACTGCATCTACATGGAGGGAGGTATGCAGTGGAGTACCCCAAGGCTCTGTTTTGGGCCCAGTACTCTTCAACATCTTCATCAATCATTTGGATGAGGGAATAAATGGGGAACTCATCAAATTTGCAGATGACACCACGCTGGCAGGAATAGCCAACACTCCAGAAGATAGGCTTAAGATACAGAAGGATCTTGACAAACTTGAACATTGGGCACTATCTAATAAAATGAAATTCAATGGTGAAAAGAGTAAGGTTCTACATTTAGGCAAGAAAAACGCAATGCACAGGTACAGTATAGGTGGTACCTTGCTCAATAGAAGTAACTGTGAGAGGGATCTTGGAGTCCCAGTGGACAACCATTTAAATATGAACCAGCAGTGTGCAGCAGCTGCCAGAAAAGCCAACACAGTTCTAGGTTACATAAACAGAGGGATAGAATCAAGATCATGTGAAGTGTTAATACCACTTTATAATGCCTTGGTAAGGCCACAATTTGAATACTGCATTCAGTTTTGTTCGCCACGATGTAAAAAAGATGTGGAGACTCTAGATAGAGTGCAGAGAAGAGCAACAAAGATGATTAGGGGACTGGAGACTAAAACATATGAAGAATGGTTGCAGGAACTGGCTATGTCTAGTTTAATGAAAAGAAGGACTAGGGGAGACATGATAGCAGTGTTCCAATATCTCAGGGGTTGCCACAAAGAAGAGGGAGTCAAACTAATCTCCAAGGCACCTGAGGGTAGAACAAGAAGCAATGGGTGGAAACTAATCAAGAAGAGAAGCAACTTAGAACTGAGGAGAAACTTCCTGACAGTTAGAACAATTAATCAGTGGAACAGCTTGCCTCCAGAAGTTGTGAATGCCCCAACACTGGAAGTCTTTAAGAAGATGTTGGATAGCCCTTTGTCTGAAATGGTATAGGGTTTCCTGCCTAGGCAGGGGGCTGGACTAGAAGACCTCCAAGATCCCTTCCAACTCTGCTATTGTATTGTATTATTGTAAGAGTGAAGGTTCACTAAGACATTAATTCCTAGTTGCAAAGTTCTTACATTATCCTTTGGGAGGGAAAGATGAAGGCAGTCCCTTAAAACCTCTCTTTTTCTGATTAATACATGGAACTAATTTGGTCTGTCCTGTATTATAGTACGTTCCAGGGAGGCAGAGGAGGTAGGTATTTAGTATCCTTGTTCTCCTGGCCAAGATAACTTTGAGTTCTTCAGACCTAGGCAATCCCCATTTGGAAGTTGCTTTCTGTATTCTTCCCAAAACAATGATATATTTGTCCATTACTGAGCATACAAACAAATAGACTTTTTCATCTTTGCTGATTCAACATAGGCCCTACAATGAGGAGTAAATAGTTCTGCTGCTTGCTTTCTTGAAACTTCTAGAATCGACTCTGCATATTCCCATCATGCTAGACTGCAGGCATGCTTAGCAGCTTGTTTTGAAAATCAGAAATTCTCTTGTGCTCTTCATATCACCATTTAGTTCACTAACGGGTTGTTAAAGGTTTAAAAGCAATAACATTAATTACTCCTCTGGTTTATCAAGAGGCACTAACCTAATTAGTATGTGGCTAAAGTTGAAGACCAAGGGGAATTTTGACTATTGGTGAGAAAGACAGAGAAGTAATTGAAGCACTATTCTTATGAGGTATCCATTTAATTAACCCTGTGCTCGCTCTGTCTGTCTGTCTGTCTGTCTGTCTGTCTGTCTGTCTGTCTGTCTGTCTGTCTGTCTGTCTGTCTGTCTGTCTATCTATCTATCTATCTATCTATCTATCTATCTATCTATCTATCTATCTATCTATCATCTTTGTAAAAAGAGAGCTGACTTCCTGGAGGCCACAAAGAAGAGACAGTGAACAAACTTTGTAGAATACAATAAAGCGAAGGCGCAACAAATGGTGATATATTCATCATGGCATATACTTCGGCCCTTTGGTACTGGCATTATGACATCACATTTACGTACCAAAGATGGATGAGCAGGACCTGGGTTGGGATCTTGTTGAGCCCACTTATGAATCTGTTTTATATTATATAACTACCATAGTTTTGCTGTTTCCATAATAGGATTCTTAGGCAACCTGATTGCATGATTTTGCTTGCCTCATTGCTTTAATCTTTATTTTCTGCATTCTAAGATGTTTAGGGTTGCAATTGCGACTGAGGCAGCCTAGGTAGATTAAATAGATAAATAATGTCACAATATCTGTTTCATAATTTTGATGAAGTCTCAACTTGTTGTGAGCATGCCTGTTTTGAGAAAAAAAATCAAATATTTTTTTTGTTAATTACTTTACTCCCATTGCAGTCATGCCCACTTTGCTTCTGTTTTAATCTGATGACACCATATATTTTAATGTATTTCCCAATTGGTTTGGTTTTTTTTTTTCATTTTCATTTATTCCATTATTTTAGTAGCTTTAGAATTTTTTTCATTTATTCCATTATTTTAGTAGCTTTAGATTTTTTTTTCATTTATTCCATTATTTTAGTAGCTTTAGAATTTATTATAATGGTGTTGCTCTATAATATTTTGTTACAAATTTAAACTATTTTATAATTGAGTATACTGGTGCGTCAACAGCAAGAGGAAGACAAAAGAGACTGTGGAGTCACTTCTTACTCAAAGTGGTGAAACATTAATAGAAGGCCAGAAAGCAGAGGAATGCAACTCCCATTTTGTCTCTATTTTTACAGCCAAAGGAAGTGGATATTTGAATAGCGCAATCTGTAAATGAATACATAAGGAGAAGGTTGTGAGGTCAATAAGGTTGGGGAAAAGGATCTTCTAGCTAATGCAAATGGCACTGGTCCTGTAATTGACGTGTATTAAAATATAATACCAGGAAAAGAAGATTGCTAGCTCCTTCCAATTCTTTCCAATGCAATGTGCTACTTGCTTGTCAAGTGCCAGTCTTGAACTAAGAAGCTTCCTGCCCTGACCTTAATATGTTAATTACTAACCAGTTTCACCTCCAACAAAGATCATGCCTCACCACTAGAGGCCTCTGCTACTGTGTAACTTGTGAATTCACCATTGTCTGACTATATGCTTTATTCCTATGCTTTGTGATAATAGAATTTCAGCAAATGAACTACTGGTTAATGTTCCCTGGACTTGTGTGAGCATTCCAAGGGACCAGGTGTGTGTGTGTGTGTGTGTGTGTGTGTGTGTGTGTGTGTGTGTGTGTGTGTTTTAAGACATTCCCCATAAAGGTAAGCTCTCCTACAGGTGGATGTCATAGAGTTCCGTTTTTGCCCCTATTTGTGCTCACTATAGCTGATTAGGAGGAATCTCTCCAATGCAGCAAATAACTCACTTAAGTAATAATTTTTATTGATTGTAATAATCCTGGGATTTTCTCCTCTGCGTTTATTTGTTGGCGTCTGAATCGCAAACGCTACAGCCATCAATATGGGCCCTGATGAAATACATCTTAGGAATACCAACAGAACTGGCTGAAATGCTGTCAGAACCTCCTCTATCAATTATCTTCGAGGAGTCTGAGAAACTGTGGAGGGTGGAGAAGAACAATTGGGAAAAACAACGAGGAGGGAAGGTATGAAAAATAAAAGGAATGTTAGACAAGAGAGCCTAAGACTGACATCTGGAAATGCAGATCATTTTGTAAGGATTTTGGAGACAATGCTGCTATTGCAATTACAACAACTTTGTCAGAAATAGATTGTGCAAGACAAATCGCCAATTTCTTTAATAGGCAAAGGGAATGTTCTATCTACCTGTCTCTTTGCCTGCCTGCCTGTCTGTCTGACTGTCTGTCTATCTATCTATAGTAAAAAAAAAACAACGAAGCAAAAAAAGGACAAGCAGCAACAGCCAAACTGAACCTTAACAAACATAGAAACCTAGAAAACTGATGGCAGAAGAAGACCCAGTGGTTCATCAAGTCTTTCTTTTCAATTAATTAAATTTATTTATTTTTCATTATTACTTTTATACTAAGGTAGTCCTCCACTTCTGATGACAATTGAGCCCAAAATATCTGTTGCTAAGCCAGACATTTGTTAAGTATCCCTAAAAAGTGAGTGCCCCATTTTACAGCCCTTCTTGCCATGGTTATTAAGTGAATCAGTGCAATTCTTAAATTAGTAACATGGTTGTTAATTGAATCTGGTTTCCCCATTGACTTTGCTTGTCGGAAGTTTGCAAAAGGGGATCACATGACCCTGGGACACTGTCACTGTCGTGTAAATATGAGTCTGTTGCCAAGCATCTAAATATTGATCATGTGACCACGGGGATACTGCAACAGTAGTAAATGTGAAAAATGGTCATAAGCCACTTTTTTTCAGTGCCGTTATAACTTTGAATGGTCACTAAACGAGTGTTTGTAAGTCAAGGACTACCTGCATTTTATTTAATCATATTTTATTTTTAATTTTTGTCAGATGATGGACCTGTGTTTATCCCAAACATGTTTAAACTTCCAAGCATGTTTCAACATGCACACACAGCTCTCACAAGGGGCTACATCCATCTTAGCCAACTCCTTGGGCAAACAGCCAGGTCCTCAAGGTGGGACCCATCCAAATATCCATAAGCTACCTTAATTTCAGCAAGCTTTGAATAAAGTTCATTATGACGTTCCTTTTGAAAAATCTATTGAAGTATGGCAGCTAAATTAAGGTAAATTATTAGAATACTGTGTATTATTCTGGGCACTGTATTTCCAGAACAATATTGACAAGTTAGAGCAAGTGTGGAGGAAAGTAACAAATGGATTTAGAGCAGTGGTTCCCAACCATTGTTTGGCCATGCTCCACCTAAGTATTTCTAAAATCCTGATCCCCCCACCTTCCACTGACATATAATTCTTACTTTACTCAAAAAGTAAACTCTACTCACATGGAGGAAGCCTAAAAGGCCATTAACCTGGTTTAAACAAGGTTCAGATTGCCCCCATTAAAAATCAAATTGCCACCCAAATTGCCCCACATTGGGAATCATTGATTTAGAATCTTGAGGAGTTATTTTCAGGGATTTTCAGTCTGGGAAAAAGAAAACTGTGGGAGAAATATGATATCAGTACCAAATAGAGGAGAATGCATGTAACTCGAGGTTGACCTTGGTGTTCCCTCAGTTTGAATTTGAAATAAATAAAGTTAAACCCAATTACTAAAATGTTAAAAATGAACCTCTCTAAAAGACTGGGCAGTTAATACGTGTGGAGCTTGGTTTTACTTGTGTCTGTTTCTAAAACTCTCCCATTGAGTTTGATAGGACTTCCAAATCAGTGGGTATGAGGTGATAGTTTAAAGTTATGCTAAAGTTAGGTTTTTCTGTCAACTCTTTTATGGAGTTTCATAACTGAGCTGTCAACATTTGGAAGACCAGGAGACGTGTTTTTGTAATTCTGCCATCTTGTGCTCGTTCAGATTTTTGCAACCATTTTATATTTTTCTCAATATGGGACGCAGGAAGCATAAGAGAAGCATATGGATTGAAAGTATATTATGTAACCTTTCCATCTTTTGTAGCTCACAGCCAACATCCATCCAGGGTAATTTATCACCAATATTTTTTCATTCTGCAGCTTAAAAATCACCTCAGGAGAACTATTTCTTAGCTGAAAACTGACATGAGTGGAAATAATTTTTAAAAACCCTTTCCTTTCTATCCTTCTTCTATTCAGATACAGCCCACCACAAGCCAGCTGGGGTCAATTTGGGGCCAATAAAACTAGGAGGAAAGAACTTATCTTAAAGTGTGGTCAAATCAAAAGGCTATACTGTATTCAGCAGAGATTCTATGTGATAGGAAATACTCCCACCTGAAAAATCAAAATCTTTCAGGTTTTATTATTCCTACTCTCTGGGAGGCTTACAATAAACAAACAAAATCGTTCTGGGAAATATGCCTGTAAAGACATGTGAAACTATATGATTCTGTATGAGTGAGAAGCTATAATAAATGTAAATAAATAAACTGTAATTTGCATAATAATTGCAAGGGGTTCAACTTCACTTGCATCAGAAGAATGGTTCCAGGTTAGCCTTGGGGATATGAGCCTTTGCATGCCTTCCTTCATCCTTACATGTTGTATGAGAGAATCTCTGGTCATGCATGTTAGGTGTTACCTGGAACAGAGCAATACAGAGTGATATTACATTACAAATAGTGCTTGTGGGGTTGTGGATCTCCTTTCCAAAAGGTAATGATACAGATATCACATAAGAAGAATTATATATACTTTCAGAAATATTATTCCAAGGGATTTTCAATTACAATATTTACTCATTGCCTACCCAGCCACTTTTTACAATAAATGCTGCTTTTTTTAATCATCTGAAGCTTTCTTTTTGCCCCCGTTAACTATTATTAACAGTAAAAAAATTTTTAAAAATCATTAATATTGTAAAATGTATGACTCTCCTTGGAAATTTTGAAAGCTTTAATATTCTCTTTAATTGTTATAGATACAGTTTAAGTTTCATCCCCAGAAGGGAAAACAGAAACTATCAATTTTATCTTGGTTTCTGGTGAGATGTTTCCATCTCATCTTTCTACAGCCTGTCAAGATTAGCAAGTATTGTTACCATACAGGTAAATCTACTGTAAAGCTCCAATGTACAATATGAATAACTAGACATGATCCAGATCCACTTCCAGATGTTTGTGAACACATGTGGTCTCTTATATATTTGTAAATTAATTGCTATTCTACATGCACTCCTGACGTATATAAACAACAATAAATAGAAAGGGGCAGCAGATGGCTTCTATGCTTCCATTCTTCACTGTAATGTTTTGACTTGCGAAAGCTCTGAAATTTTGAATTCGTTTTCTAATGTCCCAAATGTGCTTTTTCAAGAGGCAACTGGACTTTCTGACGTTTCCTTGAAAATGTTTCACTTTTCAAAGAACCAACCAGTTTTATTCGTTTTGCCTTCTGCTGCTGTTTTTCCTGCCTGCATCACCACCCTTGGATTCACTTGGGTGGGATTATTTGTAAGTTTGCAATGAATAGTGATTGGCTATTGCAATGGTTCTTAACTTGTGATCCATGGATCCTGGGGGGGGGGGCTGTGATGTCATCACAGTGGGTCCATGAAGGCTTGAAGAAATGTTGTGATTTAACTCTTGAGTTAAGTCTTGGGGGTCCATGGCCATGGCCTGTGGCCAGAAAAGGTATTTAAAGAGGGTCCATGGTAAAAAAAAATGCTGACAACCACTGGGCTATTGGATTAGGAACCTATGGCCCTCCACTAAAGTACCATGTTAAAAATGGTACCATGTTGTCCCAAAGGTGCTTTTTCAAGAAGCAACTGGACTTTCTGGTTGGTTCTTTGAAGACATTTTGCTTCTCATTCTTCAGCTCTGACTGGATGGTGGAGAAGGGAAGGATTTATATACTCCTTGAAGACAGCTGATTCTTGGATGAAAAGTGAAACATTTTCAAGGAAACGTCAGAAAGTCCAGTTGCTTCTTGAAAAAGCACCTTTTGGACAACCATGAACTGGATGACTGAGAATCTCCAGAGACATTTAGTTTTCTAATGCATATTTACTATTATTTCATCTAGCTATTATCAAACCTTTAAAAAATGTTTTATATTAAAGCTTCCGGCAATGGCGGTTTTATATTGGAGCTTCCGGCAATGGCGGTCGCCTCTTGAGCTCCGGGAGACGCTATAGAACTCCAACGGGGCAATGGGTGCTGTTCCCGGCCCTCGTTCCACCGGAGGGCCGAGAGTCGGACTCATAGACCACCCAGGCTGGTTTCGGACGTATTTTGGTCCGCCAGGGTGGTCGCGGTGATCGAGGGGAGGTCACAGAAGATCGACGTAAGGCAGGAAGAGGCTGGGGAGTGCGAGCAGGAGAGGAATGGCGGCGGCGCAACAGCGTTCAGCGTTTGGCGTGCGCGCCGGCAGAGGAGACAAGCGGAGCGACAGAGCGGCCGGCAGAGAGGCGAGGCAGCCGATTAGGAAAGGCTGAAAGAAGATCTGCTCGTAAAATGCCTCTGCCAAGGGCCTTGCCGAGGCTTTTCGCTGAGGCTTCTTATCATCCTCTGGCGGCTCCCAGTGACTCCTGGAGGCCGGCGCTGTTGGGAAGACGCCGGAAGACCAACACCTGGAACATAGGAACGCTGGGTGAGCACTGGGTGAGAGCCTGGACTACTGGACCCTTCAGGTGGGAGCTAGGACAGAGTGGGAGAGGATGATGGTTATGGTGGTTGAGGGGGCCTGGATCATCTGAGGCCTCTGGAAGATCTGGCCTAGGGCCATGGACTGGGCCTATGACCATGGAGAGGCTGGAAGGCTGCCTGGGAGTATGGTTATCTGGAGCCAAGACTGCCCCCCCCACCCACCAAGGACCCTGAATCTCTTCTCCTAAGCTTATCCCCACCTAGGACCACCTAAGACCATGGAGGGTTATCACCAACTTTACAGCTGGGGCTATCACCCATTTTTCTACCATTTTTACCATCATCGCCACATCCGTCTAATCTTATCATCTAGACATCTGCTCCCCCCCCACTCATTACTGAAGAATTATCCAGGACAATGCCTCTTACCCCCCACATTGACATTGACTTATGGGACTAATGCCTTCTACCTCCCCCCCATACTGGCTTATTTTTACCATCTACAGCACCTTAACCCCTACTGGAATTTTGTTGATAATAACTTATTCGAGGTTAGACTTGCTCCGCCTGCGGGAGGCCCCTCTCTCGCAGGTTTGGCCCTTGGCCCTTTCAAGGGCCCGCCTCGAGGACGGGTTCGTGGACCCCGAGAGGTGCAGGAACCGGAAGCTAAGGGGATTTTTAGTAAAATGTTTTTTATCTTTTTTAGGGGGTTCCAGGGTGGGGGGGAGGGCTAACCAGACCGGGAGGAGAGCCAGCGCCGGACAGAGAGGTGAGTCCAGGAAGGACGGGGATGCGGTGGAGGGGGGGAATATAAAGGTCACTAGAGCAGAGGGTTGTCCTATTACAACGGTCGTGGGGAGGAGGGGATGCGAGGACAGGATAAGATCCCAAGGTCGGTTGGGAGACCGTGGCTGCTGGTTACGCCCGGTCGCTTGTACCAACCCCTGCAGTCTAGGTGGACAGGTGCTACAGAGCCAGGGCCTGCGGCTGATGCTTTGCAACGCAAGGTCTGTTACCAACAAGGCCCCCTCATTAATGAGTTGATCTCAGAGGGGGAGCTAGACCTTGCAGGGATAACGGAGACCTGATTGGGCCACGAGGGTGGTTTACCCCTTGTGGAAATGTGCCCACCAGGCTTCCGGGCATTCCATCAGCCCCGGGCCCTGGGTAAGGGTGGTGGGGTGGCGGTGGTTATGCGGGAATGTTTAGAGCCGAGGGAGTTCACTGTCCCTCAGATACCCGGGTGTGAGTCCCTTGGTGTGAACTGGGGCCCAGGGAGGCAGTGGGGCTTGCTGATTGTATACTTGGCTCCTCGCTATGCATCAGCAGCCCTGCCCGAGCTCCTCGAGCTAATCTCAGCGACGGCAGTTGAGACTCCCAGACTTTTGGTCATGGGGGACTTCAACTTGCCGTCAACGGGAGCGGCTTCCGAGGTGGCTCGGGAGTTCATGGCTTCCATGACGGCCATGGACCTGACCCAATTAGTGCAGGGCTCCACTCACGAAGGGGGCCACACACTGGACCTCATTTTTGTATCTGAACAGTGGACGAGTGATCTGGGAATAGGGGACTTAGTCATCACGCCCCTGTCATGGTCAGACCACTCATCCCTCCGGCTGGACTTCCCTGGCGCTATCCCCCACCGCGAGGAGGCGGAACCAGACTCTACAAGCTGGTACCGCCCCAGGCACCTGATGGAATCGGATAGATTCCAGACGGAGCTTGGGCCAATACCTGTAGCCTTGTCCCGCTCCCGCTCCGAGGACCTAGTGACTGCCTGGAATAGGGCGACGACTGGGGCCTTGGACCGGGTTGCGCCTTTGCGACCTCTCCTGCGGCATCGACCCACCCGGGCTCCTTGGTTTACTGAGGAGCTAAGGGTGATGAAGCGCCACAGGAGACGTCTAGAGAGCAGGTGGAGGTCCTCACGCTCCGAATCTGACCGAACACAGGTAAGAGCCTATTTGCGGACTTACCTTGTGGCAATAAGAGCGGCCAAGCGTAGACATTGTGCTGCCCTTATTGCGTCCGCGGATAACCGCCCTGCCGCCCTGTTTCGGGTGACCTGCTCCCTTTTATCGCAGGGGACGCGAGAGACACCCTTACAGGGAAGAGCAGAGGAGTTTGGGGAATATCTTCAGGACAAAATCGATCAGATCCGGAGCGGATGGACCTCCGTCAGTGGACCAGACGAGCCGTCAACAGCGAGTCTTGAGAGACCATTCTGGGAGGAGTTTGACTCTGTTGCCCCCGAGGATTTGGACAGGTTGCGTGGACGGCTACGACCCACCACATGTTCAATGGACCCGTGCCCCTCCTGGCTGGTACTGGCAGCCTGGGAGGTGACACGAGGCTGGCTTCTGGGCCTGGTGAACGCCTCATTGGGTGAGTGTTACTTACCAACTGCCTTGAAAGAGGCGGTGGTGAGACCCTTGCTCAAGAGAACTTCGCTCGACCCAATGGAGCTAGCTAATTACCGTCCAGTCTCCAACCTCCTCTTCTTGGCGAAGGTTGTTGAGAATGTGGTGGCGCAGCAGTTTCCACGACACCTGGACGAATCCGACTATCTAGACCCACGCCAGTCCGGCTTCCGACCCGGGCACAGCACTGAGACAGCCTTGGTCGCGTTGGTTGATGGTCTCTGGAGGGCCAGAGATAGGGGTTGTTCCTCTATCCTGGTCCTATTAGACCTCTCGGCGGCTTTTGATACCATCAACCATGGTATCCTATTGCGCCGGTTGGAGGGGATGGGAGTCGGAGGCACCGTTCTGCGGTGGTTCGGCTCCTACCTCTCCGACCGGAAGCAATGTGTGTTGACAGGGGGGCAGAGGTCGTCCCTGAGGCCACTCACTTGTGGGGTGCCGCAGGGGTCGGTCCTCTCGCCTCTCCTGTTCAACGCATATGTGAAGCCACTGGGTGAGATCATCCGTGGCTTTGGGGTTGAGTACCACCTGTACGCTGATGACACTCAGCTGTACATTTCAACCCCAAACCACCCCAACGAGGCTATCGAAGTGATGTCCCGGTGTTTGGAAGCTGTCGGGGTCTGGATGGGGGACAACAGACTCAAACTCAACCCCTCCAAGACCGAGTGGCTATGGGTACTGGCACCTCGGTTCAGCCAGCTGACACCATCGCTGGCCATAAGGGGCGAACAACTGTCCCCTGTGGAGCGGGCGCGCAATTTGGGCGTCCTCCTTGATGCCCAGCTGTCACTGGAGGACCATGTGGCAGCCGTGGCAAGGGGGGCGTTCCACCAGGTTCGCCTGGTGCGCCAATTGCGCCCCCTACTGGACCGGAGTGCCCTGCGCACAGTCACTCATGCGCTGGTGACGTCTCGCCTGGACTACTGCAATGCCCTCTACATGGGGCTTCCCTTGGGACGCATCCGGAGACTGCAGCTAGTTCAGAACGCAGCCGCGTGGGTTATCATGGGGAGTACACGTTACTCCCACGTAACACCGCTCCTGCGCGAGCTGCACTGGCTACCTGTGGCCTTTCGGGTGCATTTCAAGGTATTGATCACCATCTTTAAAGCGCTCCATGGCATAGGACCTAGATATCTGCAGGATCGCATCCTACCACACACGTCCCTGCGACCTATTCGCTCACACAGGGAGGGACTCCTCCTGGTGCCGTCCGCTAGGCAGTGTCAGCGGGCGACACCTAGGAGTAGGTCCTTCTCTGTGATGGGCCCAACCCTCTGGAATGACCTCCCCCCCCGACATTCGAACCACCACCGACCTCCGTTCCTTCCGTCAAAAGTTAAAGACTCACCTATTTCAATCAGCTGGCCTGGCACTTTCTTAGTTTTACCTCCCGGGGATTTATTTTAATTGGGTTTGGGTTTTTAATTGGGGATGTTTTTAGGGTTTTAGAATATATTTATTTCTTGTACAGCCTATCTCCTCCATCCAAATGTATTTAATTGTTTTATGATTGTATTTTTATCTGCATTGACTGTACACCGCCCCGAGTCCCTTTTTGGGAGAGGGGGCGGTCTAGAAATCCAAGAAATAAATAAATAAATAAATAAATAAATAAGGGTTATTGTGATCATGGTAAGACCTGGGATGACAACTGAGCAGTGGTGGGTTGCAGGCGGTATGCCCCTGTACGGGTGTACCAGTGCCTGCTGGGAGCACCAGGTACTGTTCCGGTACGGTGCTCTGGAGGGCCCACCCACCCGCCTGCTCTCCTTACTGGTATTTGAGCTGTTCGGGGCTTCTGCACACGCACACGGAGCCTACAGCACCTGCGTGACACTCCACCGAGCAGCTGGAGCATTGCGGAGGCATTGCAGGCGGTAAGTATGCATGTGCGTGCTGCACTGTACCAGTTGCAATGGGATCCGGAACCCACCACTGCGACTGAGATTAATATAGAGAAGATACAGCTATATTGCAAGATGTCAGATTAGTAAGGATTCCTGATTCTATTAAGATAGAAGAGGGAAACCAGTGTGGTTCCAGATGATGCTGAGAAATTTCATGTTTCTGCAGAAGCTCAAGCTGATTCACATAGACCATATCCAGGTTTTTCTCTGTGAGGTGAACAGGTTGACAAAATAATGACAAACTCAAAGTCATCTAATAAGTTTCCATGACTGGAGGTGACCTAATCCAGGTTCTAGTCCAACATCTTAACCAGATATTTAACATGGTACTTTAGTGGAGAGCCATAGGTTCCTAATCCAATAGCCCAGTGGTTGTCAGCATTTTTTTTTACCACGAGCCCTCTTTAAATACCTTTTCTGGCCACAGGCCATGGCCATGGACCCCCAAGACTTAACTCAAGAGTTAAATCACAACATTTCTTCAAGCCTTCATGGACCCACTGTGATGACATCACAGCCCCCCCCCCCAGGATCCATGGATCACAAGTTAAGAACCATTGCAATAGCCAATCACTATTCATTGCAAACTTACAAATAATCCCACCCAAGTGAATCCAAGGGTGGTGAGGCAGGCAGGAAAAACAGCAGCAGAAGGCAAAACGAATAAAACTTTTTGAGGGTCATGAATTCAATAGAACAAGGAAGGCTCCACTTAGATATATTCCTGTTATGTTGTACCAAAACATCTTATCCATACAAGCGAAGTTGGTTTTTGAGTCCTTTCCTATGTGATGGTACCTGTTTTCTGATGAAATGATTATTGATTCTCTTCCTTTCTCAAGTAGCTTCAAAAACCTTATTGTTTGCTCAGGTAGAAGCACTGATGACTAACATGAACTAGAATCAAATGGAGCTGTTGAAGGATGGGGTGAGTTCACTCAGATATTATCTTGGCTGCTGCCTTCTACATTTGTTGTAAAAGAGTCTACTTTCTTCCCTTGATGATCCTACAAGCAAAGGACAAGGCCCAAAGTCATTGGATACAAGATGGGCGGCAAATATATTTCCTGAATAAATAAAATAAAATCAAGGATTTAGCTGAATGAGAAATGTTCAGAATTGCTTCAGCAGCAGAAGTGGCATTAATTCAGTCTTTTAGATTTTAGCGGTTATATTTAATGATTGTAATCACATTGTTTTTAATTTTGTTTTGATTTTTAATTGCATTTGGGTTTATTTTAAATTTACATTTTAATTTTCAGTTATATGCTTGATTGTGTAAATGAAGAGATATGTTGAGTATAATTTCAATAAATTCCAAATTGCATTCAAAATTCAATAATAGCATGATTTTTTATTATAATGGTTGGTTGAGCAGTCAGCCAGATGCTCAAACTGGATTTGGCATTTTTATCCACCTATTGAATCCTTCCCAAGGACTTGGTAGGCAGATGTTGTTTGATAGTGTTAAAGATATCATTGGGAATATGAGCTGTTTGCAATTGACTGATGGTGATTTTGTCAATGCCAATGGCATTCAAGTGATGTTGTTGATATTTTGGAATTGCATCCAAGGTGCTTATTACTATTAGCACTCTTTGCTTTCTTTTGCCACAATCATTCTACTTCTATTTGCAGGTCTTCATTTTTTCCCCTACAGTTCTATCTCTTCTATTCTGCTGTCTCTAGGTACTGCAAAGTCCACTACCCAGACTTTTTTGTCTTTTTTATTGACAACTGTTAAGTCTGGGGTGCTTGTCTGTCTGAAATATGAAGTCCTGGAGCACTTTAATTTCTCCATTATTGTTATTATATACATAAAAATGTATAACGTCACTGCTATATAGTTAGTGTCCTTTTTTTTTTTTAACAAAGTTTTATTGGTTTTTTTTTAAATTTTACAGGGAAAAAGATAGTGGATAGGTACAAATTTTGACAGTTGCAATGTGCGGTAGGTGTCCCCTCCCTCCATACTCAAAGTATACATTTACAAAAAATTCCATTACTAAATAGTTACATATAGTCAGCATATAAATTCAATTAATAAATTCGGTCAACTTATGTCAAGCAAATTTTCTTATTCATTTTTGTGATCTGAGTTTTCTTGGTGTCGCCCCATCTCCCCCCGCTGGCAGAGCTCCGGCCCCTCCCATGTCCTGTGTATCTGGTGTAGGGTCATCTGGTTTTTCTAAAAGAGCTTTGTTTTTTTCCATAAAGGCCTGTGCCTCTATGGGTGTATTAATTCTAACTCTTGTATCCTCCCAGAAGTTGGTGTTGGCCTTGATATGAGTCCAGTTCTTCCCAAGAACCTAGGATGTCATAATGTATCAGTATAGTATATATGGATCCAAGCAATGTCAGGCCTTTTGTAATTGACATATGGAAATTTTGACAATGTGCAGATTTTTTAAATCCTGCAAAGATTTTTTGGTACAGCATCAATGTCCTAATCACCACTGGGACCACCATGGTCAGTTGATGTCATAATCTTTCAATTTTGATTTTCAGTTCTTGATACTTTGTGATCTTTTCCAATTCTCTGTTTTCTACTATCCCTTGGTGTCACCCCATCAATTACCCACACTTTCTTATTTGCAATGACAGTTAAACCTGGTGTGTTATGAGCCAATATTTTATCAGTTTGCATTCTGAGGTCCTACAATGTTTTAACCTGCTCACTTTTTGACTACTTTTTCAATTCTATGTTTCAACCAATTTTTCAACACTGGCATGTGGAACACTTCAGCCTCCAACCTTTGCAATCTGTATAAGCATCATTAAAGTCAAAGATAAAATTGCTAATCGTGGAATGTCTCTTCTCAAATTTCCCTTTGAGGAAACCATGTGAGCCTTTGGGGTTGATATTTACCCACAGACCCAGATTTTGTTAAATGTCAGTTTGCTTGGTGTATAAGCCATAAGCAGCACATGGAAAACAGAAAGTGTATTTTAGTCATATGAAATATAATAAATAAAATGCCTGAAAATTCATTTCATTTTTAATATAATAGTTGCATTGTAAGTAGAGTTCTCTGAGCAAGTTATAGAGATTAAGATGAGGAAATTTACACTAAACATCTATGATTTGCTTAGACTCTCATACATTATTCAACTATGCAAAACTGAGCCAGATAACTGAGAAAACTGGCATACCGTAGTGTACACAGTCACACTTGGCTTGCAAGTTGAGATTTTGTTTCAAAAATCAGCTGCTGTACAAAGCAATGCTGGGGAAACAGAAATACTTTTTTTCTGCTTTCTTGCACAGTTCCTTTATTCTTTGAGTAAATAGGGCTTCTTTATGCTGTTGATTGACTATGTGCCATAATAGTCAACTGAAAGCACATAATAGATTTTCTCTATGATGATTGTTCTCAAAAACAACAGTTTTCAGATTTTCAAATGGTGCATTGATCAACGTTGTAACTGAGATAATTCACCTTGCTACCAGTCGTCATCTTCTCTTTCCTTCCATCTTTCCCAGCATTAGAGTTTTCTTCATAGACTATCCAAAATAGATTAATTTGAGCCTGGTTGTATTGGCCTCACTGCACGTTGTAGAAATTTGTCAAAAGAAGACCTGAATTTACTTTGTAAAACCTGTTTTTTTAAGAGGGTAACTTCAAAAAGCATCCCTAACAGAAAGTGGTAGCATATGGAAACTTGTCATATAGAACACAAAATGAAGCAAAACATG
Organism: Natrix helvetica; assembly: GCF_964273705.1. NCBI lineage: Eukaryota > Metazoa > Chordata > Lepidosauria > Squamata > Natricidae > Natrix > Natrix helvetica. The sequence continues at coordinate 282,872,820 of NC_138548.1, forward strand.
TGGTTTTATTTGAGGCTCACATTTTAGCCATAGAAGTGACATAGAGCACAAGTTCAAAAGACATGCCAAAGATTTGGCACTCCTGGCAGAACTTATTCAAAAGTTTAAATGGGATTCTTCTCCTTTTCTGCCTAAGGGGTGTGGGGGAGGGAGAGAATATGACTAATGATTGTGCAGGTAAGCCAAAAACCATGCAGAATTATAATTATTAATCTTTTAAAGATACAAACTTTTATGGAAATTATAATGTAGTTTAATTTTACGAACTCTTAATTAAACTGTAGAAAACAGTTGGCATGTTGCTATGAAGCCAACTTAGCATATTATTAATGTGGAAACAAATCTGTCTTCTTTGTTAAACTGGAGAAAAGGACCAACAAAGGCATTTGTATGAATCCACTTAGCATATTCATGCTTAGCATTGTACCTTAACATGATGTGGATACTCCACAATTAAGACCTGGTGACTTCCTGGTGATCCTAAGTGTGTAGCCCTAGATACTTGGGTAACCTGACTCAAAGAGTCTCTATGAATGAACTTGGAAAAGAAAATACACTCCATATTTAGATTAGATATTTAATTTATAACCAGAATCTAATTAGCTAGGTTAGATTAGGTTAAAATGCTCATTTAATTCATTGGCATTTCATTTTGGTTGGTGCCCTTGATCAGGAAGGAATTACCCTTTGGGAACGCACATGCTTCACTTTGCCGGAAAACTGCTTTGGGCATGGAACTTTCCCTGAAATTTTAGTGAAACAGCAGGGGTGAAAAAGTAATGACCCTCTGATGAAACTTTCTGAAGGTCAGTTGCAAGGCAAGCTCTGAATTTCAAAGACTGCTGCTGAAGCTAAGGGAGTACAAAGCTACAAACTGGCCAGCTAAAACTGAAATTACTGTTTATAAAAATGAATTCGACCTTTAGCTCGGTCATTACTTTAAGTCCCCAAGCCCTCAGAAACTGTTTCAAATGCCCCAGGCCAAGCCTCGCTGCTGCCAATTTCAGAACAGTGAAGATTAAAGCCGCCAATCGACCAATGGGAGGAGCCAAAAGATGGAGCCCAACCTGTGACCTGCCCTCATCCACTTTGACAGGTATGTCATCCCTTTGGAAAAAGTTGGAACATACTTGATGAGGAAAGAAGTTAAAGAAATCTGTCTGGCAAGAGACAAAAAGTTGTAAACTAGATCTATGGGAATTGCTCAGGAGCTCGAGGAATGGAAACAAAACTTTTGTAGTGCAAGTCTGAGATTGGTGCCAAAGGTTTCCTCAACCTCACTGTGAGTGTCCAAAGTTAGTGTTTCTCATTGCAAAGTTAAAACTGGCCTGATATCCTCAAATTAAATAAATTGTGAATATACTGCATTCCAATCTTTCAAAATAAATAAAAATTAAAAGGCTAAGACTTTTTTTATATTCGATGACACTGTATTTTTCTCACAAGTTCAAGAATACGTACAAACAGGTCTCTTTAATTCAGTTGTTAGGCAGTGATAATTTTACAGCAAATAAATAAAAAATGATATTTAAAAATATAGCAACTTAGGGATAGGAAGCCAGAGTTGGACCCTGACTGCAAAGTAGAAAGCTTAAGTTGGAATCTAAAATATATAGGAGGAGGCCAAAACATATATAAATGGTTGCTGGAATTGGGTATATCTAGTTTATTGAAAAGAAGGACTAGGGGTGACATGATGCTCCAGTATCTCAGGGGCTGCCACAAAGAAGAGGGGGAGGGTCAGCCTATTCTCCAAAGCATCAAAAGGCAGGACAAGAAGCAATGGAAGGAAACCAGTCAATGACAGAACCAACCTAGAACTAAGGAGAAATTTCCGGACAATTTGAACAATTCATCAGTGGAATGGCTTGCCTCCAGAGATTGTGGGTGCTTTAACACTGGAAGTTTTAAAGAAGAAATTGGACAACCATTTGTCTGAAATGGTATAGGGTTTCCTGCCTGAGCAGGGTGTTGGACTAGAAGACCTCCAAGGTCCCTTCCAACTCTGTTCAGTTATTCTGAATCTAGTTTCTTTTTTATGAAGGTGGCCACTTTCTTACATCACCATCATTGCATGGTGATGGGTTAATAATATTATCAATCTGTGTTTTAAGAGTGAGAAGCTGTTGAGACACAGAGTTAGTGCTATTAATTATAGCTGGAAAATCTCTTCGTGCAAGCTTACATGGAAAACTTGCAGTGTTTTTATTCTTCCTCTGAGAGTACCCATATCCTTTGGCAGATGGACTGATTTGTGCTGCCCTTGAGTCAATTTCCTAGAAAGAGCAGGCAAATATTTTCATAATTCTCTGGATTGAGCCATTGGACATAATTACTTAATATCAAAAATTTAGATATTTTTAAAAGTGGATTTGGGTCACCTGCCGCAGTTGGTTTAAAACTCTGGAGAAGTCATTGATCAGAACCATAAATTTTCCATGAATCCCAATTTCCAAATAACTGCTTTGTGGTAGACATAATGATTGAAAAGGAGTTTGCCGCTGCTGGAGGTAGTGTTGTACGCTACTATAATAATCGTATGAAAGCTTGACTTAGTCAATGTGTTCTTCTGGGATAATAAGCTGTTTCCCCCCCTGCCAATGTTTTGCGGTCAGACATTTGTTATACAAAACATGCGACCTGTTAGGAAATTTTTAAAGGTTTTGGAAATAAAGAAACCTATTTGATATTGCAACAGTTTTCCCCAGCCCAGCTGTTTGAAATCACAGAACTGAAGATTGGTAGGGAATGAAATATTAGCTGCTTCCAAGGCATGTCTAAAATACATGTTAGAATCTGAAAGTGTACATCACTCAAGCAGAAATTCTTTAATGTAGTTATTTAATTAGGTTTGGAACCTGACCAGGCAAATATAGAGTGATTCATTTCCTTTCACTAAAAGGAAGGTGCTTGGAGGTGATTAAATGTGGAAAGCATAAAAATGAACTAGCTCTGTTCAGTTAAATATATGTTTTAAAAAATCTCTGTCTGTCTGTCTGTCTGTCTGTCTGTCTGTCGCACCCAGAAAAGAGAATTGGGTAGAAAAATAGAAGCCCTGGTTTTGTGGGGAAGCTAGGCAGGAGACTAAAGAGGTTCTTTCCAAATATAGAAGCGGAGAGTGTTTTGACTGAACTGGAAGATAGTCAAGCAATGCATTAATCCAAGTCTTCCCTTCCCTTCCCTTTCCATTTGCCCATTAATATTTCAGTTTCTTTTAAAGGATATTTCGGAACCAACATCAAGTTATCTGCAAAAGTCCTTAACTTATACATTTCTTTTTTAATATTTATTCTCACAATGGCTCATCTTGTCTTATATCTCTATTTCAGTATTTCAAAAACCAAAATAAACAAGAGAAGAGACAGTGGACATTCCTTTTTGTATCTCTCAGGGTTTTGTTAAATCTCCATTGACAAATATTTGTGTTTTCTGTAAAGTGTAAATCAACCTTACCAATTTATAAAGTTCTTTCCAAAATTTGTTTCTTCCAAAACCTTGAATAAGAAAGTCCATTTCAAATTGTCAAAGGTCTTCTCTGCACCTAAAAAAATCAATGCAGGTTCTTTTTCATTACGTTGCTCCAGGTATTCCAAAATGCCCAACTCTTTTCTAACGTTGTCATTTAACTGTTTTTTAGGTAAATGCTCACATTAATCCTCATAAATATTTTCGTATTAAAGTCAAATCTTGCCTCTTTTTGGGTATTAGTGCTGTACTGTCCTCTTCAATTCTGGCATTTTTCCTCCCTATAAAATAGAGTTCATTGTATTTTGTAAAAGTTGTAGTCATTCCTCCTCAATATATTTTCAATAAGAACCTAACAATCCATCTTGGCCATACACACTTCCTGGTTTAATCTAACCCTTAAAGTTATAGGTTAGTTTATAACCTTTGTTCCTGTGTAATTCTCAGTAAATTTTGTTTTTTTAGATATTATCTATTTTCTCCAGAAAACTATCATTTACTTTATATAACTCTTTTCCCTGATTCATTGCCAAATTTTGTTTCGCTTTTCATAATTCATTTTTATTTCATTTTTTTACTGATAACAAAGGCAGTTATTATTGTAAAATTTTCTTTATGTGTTCAATTCCTTTCTCCTTATTTCATCCAAAATTGCTTGTATTTTCCCTTGACTTTTCTCTTTGAGTTCACTACTATGCAGTGACGTGCAGTGAGGTTAATGGCTGGTGAGGCTGGTGAGGCTGGTGATGTCATCAGGAAGGCGGGGAATGGGACCACGTGTGCTGGAGGCACACATTTCTGCCTCCGCCCTCCGCAGCTCCCGGGTGCGCACGGACGGAGATAGGCAGAATGGCGTCGAGGCGATCCGGCGGGCGAGCGACCGAGGATCGGGCTGCCTCGCTCGCTTTTTCGTCCGCCCGGATCGCCTCGGTGTCGCTGTGGCTACCCCTGTCCGTGCGCGCCCGGGAGCTGTGGAGGGCGGAGGCAGAAATGTTGTCGGCGCTCCCGGATGACGTCATCCGGAAACGCCGACATTTCTGCCTCCGCCCTCCGCAGCTCCCGGGCGCGCATGGATGGAGGTAGCCACAGCGACACCGAGGCGATCCGGGCGGACGAAAGAGCAAGCGAGGCAGCCCGATCCTCGGTCGCTCGCCCGCCGGATCGGATCGGCGCCATTCTGCCTACCTCCGTCCGTGAGCGCTCAGGAGCTGCGGAGGCAGAAATGTCGGCGTTTCCGGATGACAAAGGCACAAAAGCGACTGTCGACTGTCGCTTTCGTACCTTCGTCATCCGGGAGCGCCGACAACATTTCTGCCTCCGCCCTCCGCAGCTCCCAGGCGCGCACGGACTGATGTGTAATATTATAATATTATATATATATATATATATATATATATATATATATATATATATATATATATATATATATATATATATATATATATATATATATATATATATATAGTATATAATATTATATACTATTATATACTATTATTTCATGAAGAGAGGTGAGGCTCTGCCTCCCTTGCCTCCCCTGACCGCACGTCACTGCTACTATGTTATATAAAATAACTTTTAATAGAATTAGAGGTTATTTACCAAAAATTGTGTTTGACCTGATTTTACTTGCATCCCAAACTATTCTTTAAATCAGTGCATTTACCTAAGTTCATTTAAAAAAAATAATTTCTTCTTTTACAATCCTCTACTATTGCTTCTTTCTATAGCAGCATTTCATTTAATCTTCATCTAAAAGAACTAGAACTTCTTTTATAACCAAACTCATCAGATTATGATGTGAAAATGTCTTTGGTAATTACTTTAGAAACTTTAGTAGCCAAGTTCTTTGGATTCCATCATGTCTATTCTTGAAAAGAGTCTATGTCTTTCAAAAAAGTATGTGCATTCTTTTGAATTGCCAGTTTTCTGTCTCCATATATCAAACAGCCCTAAATCTCCATCAGATCAAAGACAACTTTTGGTAATTTGCCTTGTCTGATTTTAATATTTTTCTGTGAAGTCTTATCCAATTGTGGGGAGATCACTCCATTCCAATCCCCATTAAACACAAATTTTCATCAGAGAATCCTATTAATCTCCTCATAAATTATTTGTAGAGTAATACTTTGTCCTCATTTGAAACATAAATTCCCAATATCAAAGTCTTTGTCCCATGCAATTTAACCTCTACCCCAATAAATCTACCATGCTCATCAGTCAGAACAGTATACAAAATAATTTCCTTTTTTTTTTTTAGTTCCTGCTGAAATAAATATTACACCCAAATTTTTGCAAAAGAACACTCATTTTTCTCAGTTTTGTCCTGACAGCTGATAATTTTCTGGGCTAATTCAAGGGGCTAGTTATTGACCATCAAGCTCTCTAAAGCTGTTCTTCAGTATCTGTTTTCTTTCCACAGTTTGATAAGCAGGAAATGCTATGGATACCGACCTCTAGAGTGATCAAGGAATGTGGGCACCTAGAAAATGGCATTCTCAGTTACCCCATCAATTTAAGAGTTTACCCGCTGACATCAGGCTAACCCCCAAACTTTTAGCTTTCAGGAAGCAGATAACAAATCATGATCATTTGCAAGGCTTTTGGTCAAAGCCTTTAGAGTTTCATGGAAGACAGCAGCCAACTTCCAAAGTTTTTAATGATTTGAATATTTATGGAATTTAATGGATATTTTAATGTAATGTGGTATAATGTACTCCACAGTCGCAAGGAGGACAGTTCTTTCCCAGGGAGTAAAGAGACAACATAATTTGGAATCTTTGATGTGCAGGAAAAGGGCAAAAATGCATCCTGTCTGGCAGTTTTAAGGTTATATGTAATAGTCATGAAGATAGTTCCTTTAGTTTGGCAAGATTCTGGTCCATAGGCAAGCAATGATAAAAAGTACTCTGAAATAACTCCTTGTCTAATTTTTGGTTCTTTGGGCCTGACATGTAAATTGTATAGAATTGTTTGAATAATTGTGATAAACAAATAAAGCAATTTTAATTAAGATTAAAAGATTAAAGCACAGAGCAACTTTGAAGGAAATTTTAAAAAGAGTTTAGAAGGGGTTAGAAAGGATTAAGTAAGTAGTCTGCTAAAGAACGAGCAGAAGGTAATTATAAAAGTGATGAAGCAATTTGGGTTAAACTGAAGTGACAGAGTACTGAAAGGAATATTTTAGGAAATGACAGTGCTATGTGGTATGCTAAGGTCTGGAATTGAAAAGAATGCTATTCATGTCGGGGCACAGGAAAAATAATGTGAGAATGTTGAAGGTGGTAGAACTAAAATAAAATATGCACTTGATTTACAAGTGAATGTGTGACTTTGTAACGTATATAAATATGACATCTGTGCCTGATAATTGGAATGATGCTGTTGTTTTTCTCTACACAAAGAGTAAAGTAACAAGACTTTGGAAAACCTACAGGGAATTAATCTTTAAGTGTGTCAGGAAGGGTGTTAGAATTCTGATTGAAGGGGCACGGGAAGGGACAATGTACAGTATAAAATTGAGAAAGTGCAGTGCAACTTTCCTGACTCTGAAAATCAGATTTTTTTTCCTCTTCAAGCAAGTCTCTGAGAAATGCATGTGTGCCAGAAAGAAGCTCTTTGTGGATTTGATGGTTTAGGGAACAGGTTTGATGAAGTGAACAGGCTTGCATTATGAGGTGTTTTATGGAAATACGGAATGGCAAGTTGGTGGCTGGATGCATTCAGAGCAAAGCATGATTAATTAAAGCATGCATGAGAAAGGCATGTTTAGCTAATTGTTTCAATAATAAGCAGGGAGTTAGACAATGGTGTGTGCTGACCCCTTGATAATTTAATGGATTGATGGAGAAGTATATAGGGGCTGCTTGTTAGTGGTATGTAGGTGGGTGGGTGGGTGTATTTCTGTATACGAAAAATGTGGTGTGGTTGGTTGAGAGCCCAAACGATTTACGATGAATGGGTAGATTGTATAAAGCATCAAGGAACATCTAAAAACTAACTCACTGAAGACCAAGATAGTTGTATTTGGCAAGGCAAATATGGCAAGCAATGTATGCATACATAGTTAAAAAAAAGCAGTCAATGCATTTCTGTACCTTTGTAGAATGTTTACTAAAGAGGGAGGAAATGGATGTTGAAATGTTAAGAAGCTGTAAATCCTGATAGAAAGGTAGTAGATACAATGAAGACTCTCGCAAGGAATTAATTAATGTTTGTTGTAAGAAATGATGTACATAAGAGCATACTTTTGCCCAATCTGTTATATGGAACTGAGAAGCAGGTATAACAAGACAAGATAAACATAAAAATAAAATGAATATAGTGGAAATGAAGTATTCAACAAATATGTGAAGATACAGGATCAAGAATAAATGGGTGTTAAATGAATATGGTTCAAAAGTTACCAATACCAAAAAGGTGTGTTACTCATACAGCAATAATAAATGTATGCAAACCTGAAGGAAGAGTGAAGAGAAGTAAGGGAAAGACTTTTGGAGAGACCCTGACTGAGCAAAGGGGAGGAGTCAAATGTGGAATTAGTCTGGAGTCCCTTTGTGGGCACAAGAGGGGAAATCTGACCTGCTCCTTTGAATGCTGTTGAACTTTAGCTAGTTTTACACAGGTGCAAACTTTCAATCTGAGAAAATTCCTGTGTACAGGCTTGAGCAATAAAACAGCTAACTCTTCTCATGTGGATCTGTTCTTTGTACCTGGCAAAGACCGAGTAATTCATGGGGAAGTGGAGTTAACCAAATCCTTAAAAAAAGGAGAGAAACATGCGCAGAAGTGTCCGACCGAGTGGCCGGAGCCTCCTGCCACTGCCACTACCAGTTCACCCAATCAGGGCTGAACCAAAAGCAACCCACCCGTTGCCCACCCCTGCCTCTATCAAACAATGTCAGGGACTGAGCCAGGTTGGGAATTCAGTTCATGTGTTCATTCACAGTGTACATCAGTGGTGGGATTCAAAAGTTTACTACTGGTTCTGTGGGCGTGGCTTGGTGGGCATGGCATGGCTTGGTGGGCGTGACTTGGTGGGCATGGCAGGGGAAGGATACTGTAAAATCCCCATTCCCTCCTGATCAGCTGGGACTCAGGAGGCAGAGAATAGAGGGAGGTGGGGCCAATCACAGGTGGTATTTACCAGTTCTCTGAACTACTCAAAATTTCTGCTACCGATTCTCCAGAACCGGTCAGAACCTGCTGAATACCACCTCTGGTGTACATGTTCAATTGCTGTGAGAATCACTGGTTAGATTACGATGGTCTTTAACTGGTGGGAGGAAGGTCATCTTTTTAATATATTATAGGGAGTTGATTGATGTCTTTAAATAATGAGATGCCTTGGTGATGTGAGATGTTAGAGAAGCCACCGGAGAAAAGATACAGTGCAATATTCTGCACTGGCAATATTCCTCATCCACCTCATGAGAATGTCATTGACATTTGCTTCTCAGTTGGGAAAAAATATGAAAGCTAAAAGAATTTAAAAAAAAATTCCCTGAAGAGCATTTGAGCAACAGTGCAATTCCATTTAAAAGTCATAAAATAAAAATGTTGCATCTCCATCTTTTATTCAGAGGGCGGGGAATCAGCTAATAAAATATTGGTTCGGAGGAAAAAAACTTGTCACACCTTTTCTGATCACACAAAAACAGCAAGTGCTAAGCCACCCAAAAGCAGCTTCCTTCCTCCCTCCCTTTCTTTCTTTTTCCCAACAAAGACTCTGGAGAATTAGTTCTGTCGGGGCTGCAGCTCTCATGATGTATTGCTGCTCAGTCGTGCATAAACTCTGGAAAGAGGATCACATGTTTCCCTTGACAGGAAGGAATGCTCCCT
>NC_138548.1:284277242-284334242 GCF_964273705.1 Natrix helvetica
AATTAGTAAACAGTGTTTACTTTTGGTTTTTGGCAAAATGCCCCATAATGAACAGTAAATTAGCTTAATGACAGCAGTTAATGATTGCCACAAAAACATCATAAATTCATATAATCTGCCTTGAGTCGTCATGTGTGAAATGGCGGCAATATAAATTTTCTTAAACAAACAAGCAAACAAGCAAACAAACAAAGTCAGGTAAATTGAGGGCTACCGGTAGTGGTTTTTCTCTTTTCTAGTTCCCTCCTCTGCCCCTAAATTCAAAGAAGACTCTAAAAGGAATGTATTACCACTGGAACTCAGGCTGGGGATAGGCAACCACTTTTACTGGTAGCTTCACAATTTCGTCTCCCACTGTTGCTTCTATCACTGGGCCCTTTTTCCTTTCCACGTAGATAAATGGCTTCTCTGTAAAAACCATTTGGATAAAGAAAAACAAGAAGGGGGGGGGGATACAGTCAGAGTTGTTAAACACAGTAGCTGATGCAACAACAGATATCTAGAAAATTTATAGTTTTATGGATGTAGACCCACACACTACATCTTTCCTTTTTTTTTCAGACATAACAATGATACACCCATTTACATTTTATGCCACAAAAACACAGTGCTACACTGACTATTTTTTTTAAAAAAATATACTAGGAATTCCTATGTGCTTATTTAAGAAGCTGCCCAGTTATTCAGATCAGGAGAAAATGACCTTAGAAGGATGCTCCCAGAATGCTGCCAGAAACTTTGTTATTGAGTATATAGAAAGGAGGAATGTGGTAGCTCAGCGGCTAAGATGCTGAGCTTGTCGATCAGAAGGTCGGCAGTTGAGGGGTTCGAATCCCTAGCAAGGGAGTGAGCTCCTGTTACTTGTCCCAGCTTCTGCCAACCTAGCAGTTCGAAAACATGTAAAAAATGTAAGTAGAAAAATAAGAACCACCTTTGGTGGGAAGGTAACAGCACTCTGTGCGCCTTTGGCATTTAGTCATGCTGGCCATATGACATGGAGACGTTTTTGGACAGCGCTGGCTCTTCGACTTAGAAATGGAGATGAGCACTGCCCCCTAGAGCCAGAAACGACTAGCACACATGTGCGGGGGAACCTTTACCTTTATCTAGAAAGGAGTCTTCTTTTCCCAGGCAACAGAATGGTCTACCTAAGGAGGGGCATTTTGTTCCTGCTCTCCTACAATTTAGGAGGATGGTTAATATTTTATTTTGCTAAGATTTACTATTAATTAATTGACTGATAGATTTGAATTTTTCTTTTTCTGTTATGATTTGTACCATACATTTTTTATTTATTTTAAGCTGCCTTACATACTGGAAAAAAAAACAAAAAAAGGACATCAATTTGAGAATTAATAAACAAATATTATTTCATCATAGAAGTTAACTGAATACTTTATACTCCTTTTTCAAGAATATTCCTGTTCAAGCAAAGTAGCGTTTTTGAATGGGCATTTGTGAGTGATTAATTTTACACATTTCCTACAATAGTGTGCACAATGTTCTTTGTGCCAAAGATTATCTTCAGTTGTATATGGTATGCTGAGCAATGTGCCAGTCATAGATACTAACAGGAAAAATGAGGGTGGCCAAAAAAAGGGCATGTTACACTTAATAAGTTATACATAAATAAATATATCATCTGCAGCTCTTGGACATCCAGATATTTCCAAGACACATACAGCTTAATTTTTCTATTTTGGCTGCACTGTTATCCAATATGAGTACTGTATACAGTATATGAAAATGAAGCTAAACTGTTTTAAAGTCAACAACATGGATGAAAAAAAGGAAGCTAATATACTCATTGCTTTTTGACATTAAAAAGGGTACTTAATTATTCAAAAAATCATTGCACTCAGTTGTTCTCTGTAAAGTACTATGCACATACCTATCCTAGGACCATGGAGGGCAACTGAACAACTTTTTGATACATTAAATACCAAACAATACATGCTTTACTGTAGATGACCAGGCTGAGCCTGAAGGAGGGGGTCAAATGCATTATCAGTCAAGAGTCCCTTCACGCCTACAAGAGTCCAGCCCACCTTGAATTCCTTTCTATTCTTAACTCCTACTAATTCCCTTTGACCATTAGTTGTTCACATTATTGTAGAAAGCTTAAGCTTACAATAAATCTTTATATACATTTAAGCTGCCTAGATGTCCTGATTTCCCTGGTGCTTGATATTTCTTGGCTACTAAAGACAAGAACAGCAATCCTGTCCTAATGTTACTTCTGGTAAAGTTATCTCATTAAATCTCACTTGGAGAACAACATATATGGCAACATGCCACCTCAATTCCTTCCCAAGGCCACATTTTTCATTTTTTTTAGCCAAGGCATTAGAGACTTGCTCAGAGGTTAACAGCCCTGCTGGGAATTGTAGTCCTATCAGAGTTTTGATGTATAGTAACAAGAATCTAAAAGAACCTGAAAGGTTTTCTTAGCCTGAATTAGTGTTTTTTTTTACCATGCACGATGACATCTATGCTCTCCTTCAAGTTCTGATCCCCACTGCTAGCTTTGCATGTGTATTTTCCCAGGTCCTCTTGGCTCACATTTTGAATGATCAAGATGCTGGAGAGTTCAGTATGGGTCTGCTGGGACCGCCTCTCGGGCAGTTCTATGGCTTTCCGGTTCATCTGCCATAAGTGGTAGAGGGGAAGAGAAAACAGAGTTGATATTAGAAGAAATTAAATCCAGAGGCATGAAAACACAGCGTCTCTCTCAAAGAGTGTCTTTCACTGTCATGCTAATTAAACCTGTTGATACTATATTTGGAAACTCAAAGGAACACTACTATCTATAGAACCTTTTTCCCAGGATGTCAAGGAAAACTAGGTCCTCACGTTAACATTTTATTTGGTGAGTTTTTGAAAAAGTATTCTTTCAATCATGTGAAAAATTGTCCAATAGTAAGGATATAAAATTCTAGCATCTATTCTGTAAACCAATAAAGGAGAGTATTTGTAGCTCCAGTTGAAATGAGCTCTCTTGGTGCTCTCTGTTTTCTTGCAGACATTTCATTACCCTAACTAGGTAACATCATCAGTGCTAGTTAGAGTAATGAAATGTCTGCAAGAAAACAAGGAAGCTCAGAGAGCATCGAGGACCCGTCATTTCAACTGTGAACTACAAATACTCTCCTTTATTGGTTTACAGAATAGGTGCTAGAATTTTATATCCTTACTGTTCGGCATTTTTTCAGGAATATTGAAAAAGACAATGAGACACATTTGGAGGAAAGAGTCAAAGGTCAGCCAAGATGCCCAAAATAACTTGTCAGAGGGTGATCTTGTCTTTTTCCTACTCAGTCACCATCTTCAGTTGCTCTCAAATAATTCTGACACATGAACACCCTCCTTCAAATCCTGGAGTCATTTCATGGCAAGTCCAACCACATTCTAGGTATTGGCTCTTGCTCAAAGTCATTATCTAAACAGAAATCACAACGAACATAGTAACAATGCGGACAGCATGGCTTTAGTGAAATGAGTTCTTGGCCTGGCCAATAAGACATTTAACTTGTCCTCAGTTGTGGCTGAACTTCACAACATGTATTAAATGCTACAAACCAATCAGGATTCACACTGAAAATAGTAGCGGTAGATGAAGGTGCAGAATTAACCAAGTTATCCTTGTCCTTGTCTATTTAAAAAAATATTAGCATCAGAAGCTAAAATTATGTAGTTGTATAGCTGCACTTGGAGACAAAGCTATGGTCTATTTTAGTAAAAGATGTCCCCCTCCTTGAAAGAGCAAATTCACCCATTGGGAGTGCTTCTGGTTCATCACTTCAATGGATTTGCAGGTGGTGATTATGATGAATAGCATATTTCACAACATTATCCAAACCTTGATTATTGTATCATGTTCTACATGGGGCTACTCTGAAAAAGAATTTGGGAGTAGACATTGGATGCAAAACTAGACAATCCCTGAATAGCATATTTCACAACATTATCCAAACCTTGATTATTGTATCATGTTCTACATGGGGCTTCTCTGAAAAAGAATTTGGGAGTAGAAATTGGATGCAAAACTAGACAATCCGTGGCCCATTGAATCTTTGTTTCAAAGACAGTTCCTTGACTATAAACAGAGAAACAGAATGAGCACACGTGGGCAAAAAAGCAGTGGGAGCAAAGCAACTTTAGATTTCCTGCTAGCTTCCCCATTGAATTTCCCTATGGGAGCTGTCAGGGAACGTTGAAAACTTTCCTTCCTTCCTTCCTTCCTTCCTTCCTTCCTTCCTTCCTTCCTTCCTTCCTTCCTTCCTTCCTTCCTTCCTTCCTTCCTTCCCCTCTATAGACCAATAACAAAAATAATAACAATAGCAAATTTCACAAATAAAAATAGCATATTTACTACAGAGGCTAAAAAGGAAAGAAAAACAAATGTTAATTCATACCTGTTTTGTTGGGTAATCCCACTGGAAATCAACTCCTGAATTAAATTCAGCCCATACTGTGCAGTTGATAACTAGTTTTTCTCCCACCAATAGCTCCATGGCCTTCCTTGGAAACAACTGAATATCATAAAGCTCGTCTCCTGGTAGAAAATGTAGTAAGAAAAAGGCAACTGTTTAAACAAACACTTCAATTTTTCCTTGGGAAACAGAATTTTTGCTTTAAGTGATTAAAATGGTACTATATAAGGTAAAATTATACATTGCAGATTCACTGGCATTCTAGGCCCACTTACTTATATTTGATAAATTTTTTGCCACTGAACTGTATTCTCATGCAATTCTTGGAGCGAATGTTTAAATTCTTGCCTAAAAATAACAATCTCTTTCTTATATAATAATCATCACCCTACAATTGTCCAAAAGTTGTAGTAGCCAAAACCAGGGAACAAATGCATTTTGGATGAGGAATATGCCTTATAAAATATGTTGCCATGAAAAACAGTGACAAGTACCATTATATTAAAAATATATATATATACTTTTATTTGCACCAATATTTTTCTTATTTCCCTTCAATTTTAATCCTATTTTACTTTTGTCTAATTTTGCAATAATTTCTGTCAGCAACAGTTGTTTACTCCTTCATGTATGATGCTTTTTTGTTTTTAATATATAGTACAACTGTATTGTTGTTAGCAACATGCAAAAGTTAAAAATATATACTGTTATGGAAAAATGACAGATTAATGATTGGGATATGGAGAAGTAATAGAGGTGGGGTGAAATTAAGAGTGTGAAGGTGTCAGTGCCTATGTTTCAAGCATGTATTTCGGAAGTGGTATTCAGCTGGTTCTGACCAGTTCTGGAGAACCAGTAGCAGAAATTTTGAGTAGTTCAAAGAACCATTAATACCACCTGACTGGCCCCGCCCCATCTATTCTCTGCCTCCCGAGTCCCAATTGATCGGGAAGAAAAGGGGATTTTGCAGTAACCTTCCCCTGGAGTGGGGAGGAAATGGAGATTTTACAGTATCCTTCTTCCCCTGCCATGTCTACCAAGCCATACCCACCAAGCCACACAATGCCCACAGAACTGGCAGTAAAAAAAATTTGAATCCCACCACTGGTGTATTTCATCATCGAGCACTGTTATTCCAATCTTTATCAGATGGAAACAGATGTATTTGGAGTTCTTCATGGTTCTTCAGCATGAAAGAAGTATCTCTGCCCCAGAGGCTCTGGACTGGGATTAGGATTCATGCCAGATGTTCCTCCTCTAAAACAATGACCTAGCCACAGCTTAAACCAGGGTTGTAACAACATGCCTTAAAGAAGTTCTTTGTTAGTTGCAATTTTATATAACAGTTGCAGAACAAACATTTCCAAAACTTACCTGCAATATGGACAATGAAGAAACTAGATTTGAAGGGTTTCTTATTAATGACAGTTTCACACTGAACAAACCAGGAATCCTTGATCAGGAGAGTGGGGACCAGCATTCCTCGTTTGTTGTCCCAGTGAATGTTCTTTCCATCGGGATAGATGACAGAAGTTGTCTAGAAGTAACATTTTGGGAAGTCTGTTTAGAAATGCAGGGACAATTTCCACAACTTCTCCACCAAATGGCTTTTGCAGCCAGTTCCTCTTTTAGGATTTGTCTTGTTGATGAAATAAAGCACCATTTGAGTTTTGTTCATTCTCTGCTTTGCCGTTATGTCAACAGGAACCCCCCTTTGTGAATTCTATCTACAGTAACTCTAATGAATCATTTGTCAAGCAAATATTATCCCAATGAACCGGAATGGCTTCTATTAGAGAAGAAAGCGGGTTTTTTTTTAAAAAAAGAAGAAAAGTAAAATATTTAGTGTGATCTAAATATTATCAGCAGATAGCAGCAATTCCTGAGCAGGAGACTAAAAATGAAAGCACTACATGGCTTCTGAACTCATATTCTTGGCTTCTGGCAGGGCATCATTTAATATATTTGCCAAAGAAAATAATTGGCTGAGAGCAAACCTGAGTTTGGTTTTAAGTTGTAAGAAAGAAGAAGATCAGGAGTTGTAAGAAATAGCTCTTATAACCATCTCAAAAGCACTGCAGTTTCTAAAAACGGCCCTTCTTGAATTGCTGTGTCAGGCACTTAGAAAAAAACAATACCAGTGAAATATTTTTGTTGCCTCCACAAATTTCTTCTCTTTTACTAAAAGCCTCTGTGTTGTGGTTTTAGGCTTCTCCAAGAAGTTCATTAACATAGTAACGTAATCCACAGAAAATCCAAAGACAGCAATACAAAAGCAAATAAAGACCAAAAGAAAAAGAAAAACATGGTATCTGGGGGAGAAATTTTTTCAAAGGTCATAGTTTCAGCAGGTTTGCTTTTTTTTTTCTTTTTCTTTCTCTCTATCTCCTGGAGTATTTTTTCCTCCAGTTTTTGTTCGTGCTGGAAGGCTTGCCACTAAGGTAGGATCATGAATCTTTGTGGGGGGACGGGGGACGGGACACTGCTTACCAACAACAAAGTGATGTTAAGATCTGGAACGGATACCAGGCATGGGACACAGATATTTTCCTTCTTGTAGATAAGAAGAGTCTCCGGTTTATTAATGAATGGTTGTTCAAAATCTGAGAAGGAAACAAGTGGAGAAAATGTAGAAGGTGGAGGGAATTGCAGCAAAAAACCAAAGTAAATGTGATGAGTTCCTGGAACCTGTTTTGGTTTGTTAGTTAATTGCTGTAAGCAATGATACCAAGCTTGGAAAAAATAAATAAATAAATGTGTACGTGCTTTTATAAATCATGATCCAAATATGGAATACTATTGTTTAGATTTTATTCATATTTCTGTTAGGCTCGGTATAATCTTAAATTCTATGTCTGTAATTACTGTATAGAGTTCAGGCTAGGTTAGGTTAGGTTAGTCATATCTCTATTGTACTAAGTGACACCAATAGATGGGTGGGAATAAGATGAGGGAGCACTGGGCTGTTTGGAAACAGAAGAATGCATGAGAATGGCTGTTCGATGAATATCTACTTAGAAAAAAGTTTAATTGAAATATGCAATAGTTTAGGCATCACTACCATGCAGAGTGTCCTTACTTTACTGCTGAATCAAGTTTTTTAAAAGGAAAGAAAGAAAGAAAGAAAGAAAGAAAGAAAGAAAGAAAAAGGGAGGGAGGAAGGAAGAAAGGAAAGCATCATCGCAGCTAGTGCTTCACTCCCTCCCTCTTCCTCCTCCCTGTGGTCTTCACTGAGACCTGGCCACTGTAGGAAACTGACAAAACCCCATCTCTGAAAGACTGAGAGGGAGAGGATGATGATGCCAAGGACTAATGAAGCATTGACTTCAGAATGGGGGGGGTGAAATTCTGAAGAGTTAGGTGGCAGAATAATGTCTACCAAGAGGAACCTGTCTAGCACACACAGTTCTACAGAAAACAGTGCAAAGCTATCTTCGCATCATTTTCTCCGGAGCAGCTAGACTAGAAATTAATTGGCTTAGGTAGCAAAACCTTCGTAAGCATCAGAGAATTTGGGGGATTAGAGGAATAGAAAGCCAATCAGCAGAACAGAAACTGTCCAAGGCATTATTTATCCTAAACTAACCTTCAAATTGCTCTGAAGTATTCGTTCTTACATTTCTTTTCCAGAAGCTCATTATATCCCCGAGCCCTCAGTTTACTCTCTGATTACACTGACAAAGAGCAAAATGGATTTATAGACTAAGAAAACAAATTTACTTCATCATCCTACAATTGTGCAAGGTCAATTTAAGGCATCCCCCCCCCCCCAGGCAATGCTGTACATCAGCTTCTTTGTTGCTAAATGCTCCTGACTGGAGGTTTTGGATTTTATTCCATCTCTGGGTTTTTATATAAATATTCCTCCAGGATGTATTTGAAGAGCAGCCACAGATGTTCATAGCAAAGACCAAGGGCAAATTAGATTAAGAGAGAACTAACATTTGTGAAGGGGAATTCCTGCCAAACTATTGTTAACATACCAGCAACAGTTGCTCAGTGGGCAAGGAGCTCAGCATTAATTGGCCATATTAAATTTAGATTGGATTCTAAATACCCAAAGTCCATGATCCACACTAATACTCAGATAACTCAAAAGCAGTAGCATTCTTTAAAAATGAGCTCCTGTTTTCTAAACATTGTGTTACCTCTATCCAAAAGAAGGGCAAGATGTTAGTAAGTGAGGCATGTAAAAGGGATCCCAAGATGTGCTTAAGGCGAAAGGAAAGATATTCCATCTTGTGCATGGGAAGAAGTGGTAATTAACATTATTAACACCCAGAATACTTTAATGTGGTTCAAAATTTGGGGATGAGGATATAGCTGCCAATATCTGATGGGGATTCCAAAATTGAGGCAAATGGGTAGTCTAGAAACATGAAATACAAGTGGTCCTTGGTATTCTCTGAACTTGGCTGTTTTCTTACATTATTTCATTACCCAAACTAGGTAACATCATCAGTGCTAGTCAGTGATGATGATACCTAGTTTGGATATTAAAACGTCTTCAAGAGAGCATCAAGGACTAAGCCCAGAGAGCATCAAGGACTCTTCATTTCAACCCTGAGCTACAAATAGTCTCTTTTATTGGTAACATGAAATATAAATAGCAAACAAATAATAAATTTTTCAATGTATTTTGCTCCAATTGTGTTCAGTTATACCTTAAAAGATTTGCTTCCTACAGTAATAAGACATTCTGTCGTGTCCCATACCATTGAAAGCCGCAATAGTACTTAGACTTATATACGTCTTCACAGTGCTTTACAGCTGTCTCTAAGTGGTTTATAGAGTCAGCCTATTGCCCCCAACAATCTGGGCCCTCATTTTACCCACCTCGGAAGGATGGAAGGCTGAGTCAACCTTGAGCCTGGTGAGATTTGATCTGCCAAACTGCTGTCAGCCGGTGATCAGCAGAAGTAGCTTGCAGTACTGCAGTCTAACCACTGTGCCACTGAGGCTCAAGTAAACGTGCTAGTTGGCCCGAGCAGCATGGGAATCAATCATATATATGCGTGACTCCAAATATATTTTTATCACATAATACTTGGCCTTGACATAATTCCAGTATGGCAATTCTGCTTCCCTCCTAAACATATAGAGTGCATTGTTGTACAATAACAAACACATATATGTGAACGATCAGTCATGTGACCACATGTTCACTAGGCTCACATGAATGTAACATGAATGTCCTTGTTTCATCACTTAGATGTTCCAAATTTCACCAAGATGTTTTCTCCTCTAAAAGCGAAACAAAACTGGCATATGGAAGGGAAAGCGACAGGAAGGAAAAACTTCCCTTGTTTTCTATTATGAAATAACCCTTAACTCTTAACAAAACAAAACTAGCATCTGAGCTCTATTACAAATTGGTCAGTAACTAATTAAGAGCAATTGTTCATGAAGTAGACTTCATAGGTTACAAGAAACTCAGAGAGATAAATGCATAAGACATCACATTTGCCTCTGCCATATTATGGACTCTTGTTTTGGACACACAGAGCCTTCAAGCGCATGTAGAATTTGTACAGGATACTGTAACTACATTATACATGAAATATATATCTGGTTGTTGATGCTTATCAATGCTGCTAGTCTGGATCCAAGAATGTAGAAACATACTGAATTATGTAACATACCATGTCGATTGTCTGCAAGAAGTACTCAGCAAAGGAAATGGAAAGAAATTCAGTGAAATGGGAAACCTTTGGCAGATATTTTATTAGGATTAAATAACCATGTTTGTACTTTTCATCCTTAAATTGTCACTTCTTATCATTGTATATATTCATCTTACTGGTTTATTTTTCTGATACTTTCCAACATAGGCTGATTATTTGTGCAATAACCCTTAAACAAGGATCTGGAGCAAACACAGTCCTTTTATTTAGTTTCCAAAGTTTAAGTGAATAGGTATTTTGGTATTTTTAGCTCTCTATTATATTTTTTGTTCCATCTGAATACAAACAGTGGTAGCTTGCATTATTTAACCATGTTTGATCAAACTAATATACAGTAGATATGAAAATAATTCTTTCTTCATATCAAATAACTATGTGTTTTATAGAACACTATAAAAAGTTGAGATAATAAATACAAAAATATGTGACTTGGTATGCTAATCTTATTATTATGTACTATATTAGTAAGAAAGTTATTACAAATTTGCATACCAAGTCACATATTTCAGAGAAAGAGGTCTTGATCTGAAAGAGCTGTAGTGCACAATCTTTCTTAACTTTAAACTTAAATATTATTTGAATGATACCTAGTCACTGGAGATGTTATCTTCTTTAAACATGGATAAAATTACAACCTTATGGAAATCTTGAAAAAAATATATCATAAAGTATTCTTCTTCTTCAAAGCAATGTGTAAGGGGGAGGATGAGAGAATTCTTTTCTTAACATATTTAGCAATGCATGTTTTCATCTCTTTCTGTTTCCATTTCTATCAAAACAACGTATTACTCTATATCCAAAACAATTTGTTTAAATTAGCAGCCAGTAAGCTGGGCCACTACTGTATTTCTAAGGCATCATAGAACCGAAAGCTCCTGAATTCCAGGACAACAGAAACATCCACCCAAGGCACCAATGTAATTCAATCCCCCAGACGACAGGCTACAGCTACAACAGTGCCACACAAGAGGATTGATACCGATGTGTTTTTAAAGCCTTTCCCTCCTTCTGTACTTGGCCAAATTTAACTAGTTGTATGCTAATGACAGAGGGATATGGCACATAAATATTTTGAATGCACAGAGGAGGAGTGCAGCTCTACATAGGTGCTATAAGGAAAGGAAAATTGTGTTCTCTTGCAACCTGGGATTGCGAGCAACCATTCACCTTCCTTCAAATACCGGTACTGCTTACAGATATTTCCAAAATCTCAGAACTATCAACAGTGTTTTTGTCTTTTTGCAATCAACCCCCATGGGGTTTTTAAAATTGAAAGTATAGCTAGGCCGAAACTAGCTCATAAACACAAATTGCAGGTTCTGATAGCTGGCTATATCAGGACCAATAATTGATTATCTGCTGTTTTTTAAGTCACCCAGCAAATGAAGTTCTCTGTAGAGTGCACAATCAAATTGAGACATGACAAAGCTGTGACATTCTGATTAAGTGGTCTTTGGTCAGAGAAATGTTGTATTGAATGGGGGGGAGCACTCTCTCAATTTCCCTTGGTCAGTAGAGGCAAGCTTTGACTGATCACCCAGGTGTGGCTGTTTGAAGATAAAATTAGTTAACTACTACGATTCCTTCTCTGGTAACTTCCTCCTGGAGGAATCTTAAGTGTGGTGTAGTGAATATAATGTGGCTCTAATAGCAGAGAAATTGAGCTTTAAGTTCTCATTCAACCACAGAAACTCAGGGGGTGATTTGGGGACAATCAGCTCAGCCTATTTCACAAGAATTATCTTCCATGTGGAAAAAAGCTGGAAGATGGAACAATATATATGCCATCTTAGTACCTACAGAAAAAAAGTGGGATCTAAATCCATGAAATAAAGTATTTTTCATTAAGCTTTCCTTGAAGATAATCTAAAAACTCTAATTAGCAAAAAACATAATTGCCAAAAGTTTAACCACTGGGCTTGAGGGTTCATATATTTCCAATATGAAAATAGTGCACAGGTTGCCAGTTTGTTTTCAGGCCTTTTCAGTATATTTCCTATCTCATAAGTATACCACAGGGTATCTCATAAGGCTACACCCAAAGTGCTTTCCTTATCATAAGTGCCTTTCTTATCAGACTTAAGCTACATAATTACAAATTATTTCTGAGCTGTGGAATGCCCTTCCTAAAGAGATACGCCTGGCTTCTAATTTACTTTTTGAGACATTCCAGATACATTTTTTTTTCACCAGGGCATGTGTATGTGTAAAAAAAAAACTTATTAGATCTTCATAACTGAAGTTTAATGGAAAAGTTATTATTTTTGTCATCATGATTAGATGTTAGCTGTACTGTATTACATTAACTTTACCAACCATTTATTATATATATCACACCTGTTTAAATGAAGCCTGTTTAAATAAAGTTGTTACTACAACTGAATAAAATGAAAATATATAAATGGAGGAATCCAATTATCTGGTGTGACTGCAAAATCAGCACAGAGGTTCTGAACTTCCCTCATGAATCCTATGAGGATCAACCTGAACACAAGAACCCCTTACTTTCAAGTCACTATTCACATATTGGCCCTGGGGTTGTGTACTATTCGTTCTGCTGTGGTACATGCGGCTGTTTTTTTTAAAAAAAATACTTTCTAGTTATATAGGCAACAAGGAAACAAGCTGGCTTAGGAATCTGATGGCAGTGTTGCTAGTTAACAAGCACAATGACAGACAAACTTCAGGATAGAAGTATTCTAGTAAATTTCCTCATGACAATTTTTATCTTGCATTGCTCAAAATGATGCTGTATCTCCATTTCATCTCTCTTTTTTTCCTAATACAAATTTAAAGTGCAAATAAGTTATCCATCAATCTACTTTTTGAATGCTGAATTCTCGTCACATTGTAAAAAGCTTTATTACAGCTTTTGACCAAGGAATATATACACTTAGGAATTTAATCTGCATTGTTTGGCCGAGCAAGTCTTCCGCCCCCCTCCCTCTTACCTCTCACAAACACGTAGGTGCTGACAGCAGTGGTGCCTTCTATTTTGGCTTTGATGTACTTGTAGTAACAGCGGTAGTAACCTGTGTCGTTGGCCTGAGTCCCAGTCAGTGTCAAGGCTTTGCAATAAGGCTTTGTATCAGTGCCCTCACAATCTTCTTCCTTGACTGTTCGGATGCCGTTGAGGCTCATTACCATTGAGTCACTCTCCTTTCCCATTTGGACAGTGTCTTCTTGAATGCCAGGCCACAACCACTCCAAAGGATGTTGTCCTCTTTTTTCAGCCAAAAGAAGAAGAAAATGTGGGTTAGATGAATTACCATGTTCCTGTCTATGACAAGTCTTGTGTTCTAATATTCCCCCCTTCCATTCTTTCTGCCAGTAAAGTCACAATGCAAAGTTTTTAAAGCTCTAATAATGGCCTTTATGCTTCTTACATTGCAAAGAGGAGAAAAGGAAGGAAGGAAGGAAGGAAGGAAGGAAGGAAGGAAGGAAGGAAGGAAGGAAGGAAGGAAGGAAGTCCATCCAGTCAAGTCTCTGCAGGAGCCATGGTGGCACAGTGGTTAGAATCCAGTATGGCAGGCCGACTCTGCCCACAGCCATTAGTTCAATACTGGTAGGCTCAAGGTTTACTCAGTCTTCCAGCCTTCCGAAGTTGGTAAAATGAGGACCCAGATTGTTGGGGCAATATGGTGACTCTAAACCGATTAAAGAGTGCTGTAAAGTCTAAGTGCAATTGTTAATCTATTGCTATTGTCCAAAGACTATGCATGCCAGTTGGACCAAGCAGCAAGGACTAAGGCAGACATAAGAGGTGATAGTAAAAGAATCAAGAAAAGCTAGATGTCTACCAATACTAGCTTCCATTTGTGATGTTTGTTTGCTAATCAGATTCCCCCGTGTGTCGTGTACTAGGCTTCAAAGCAATGTGATACTTTACTTTAATACAAGCATTGAGGGATTCCTTCCAGCTGTCTCTAAATTTTACAGCAGCTTTCCCCTACTCAGTGTCCTTCAGGTGTTTTAAAGCATAAGTCTCAAAACATTTTAATCAATGAAGTTATATTGAACAATACACATGAAGGATAATAAAGGTTGAATCAAAATTGCAAGGCACTGCAGTGCTTTGCAGACTTATCCATAGTTCAGCACACATATTACAAACTTTATAGGCCTATTTCCTAGTTGCCGGCTTTAAAAAATGAAAATGCAATTACTGTAGGTATCCAGGGGATGATTCTTAGGGAGGGAGGGAAGGAGTGGGAGAGAAGTGTGGGAGGGGGGAAGGCCAGTTAAAGGCTTCTTGCTTTTTAATTTTGAATATTGACAATTGTTCAGTTTTTTTATAAGCCAGAGTTGTCCTAAAATCTCATGCTTCTAATAATATTTGGCTGCTGTCTATCCGTGAGAAGTAGGGAGAGGAGACTGGTCAAATTTCCTCTTTTCTATAATGACAGCTACAAACTGGCACTGCTGTCATATTATCAAATTGTAGATAGCAGTAACTTGCATCTCTTTCAGAATATTTGCTGATTTGACAGATACTTGAACTTGCATAAAACGAGAGATGGGTAGCATTTGTTTCTTACACATTTCTGCTGTCAGTTTCCATAAGATAACTACATGGAACTTTTTTATCACGTGCATACTGAAAATGCACATAAGATTCTGAAAGGTATTTTCATAAATACTTTAACCCAGCTTGAAGTTATGAAATTAACTTCATCTGAAGTGCTTTGAGAATCCAAGCCCTATTTGCATCATATTGGAATATTTTAATAAATAAAACTCTATTTTTCACAGGGTCAAACAGATGCCGCACCAATGTCAACAAGAAATGTATTGATGCCTCAGCTTATGTCTCCTGGCAATCCACGGTGACACCATTTTCATTTGGCACATTGCATAAACCCCAAGCTCTTTTGTTAAATTATGTACTGTATATCATACAAACATGGAAAATGTTTTAATTAAACAAACCATGGTTCAGTTTATGATGGATAAAAGTATCATGTAAGATCAGCTACTGAAAGGTTGCTTTCATTTCTAGAGGCAGACTATGCTGATCATGATAGCTGATGGACTACTAGGGGCTGTTCCTCTATCCTGGTCCTATTAGACCTCTCGGCGGCTTTTGATACCATCGACCATGGTATCCTGTTGCACCGACTGGAGGGGTTGGGGGTCCGGGGCACCGTTTTGCGGTGGTTCGGCTCCTACCTCTCTGGCCGGACGCAACATGTGTTGGCAGGGGAGCAGAGGTCGACCCTATGCCCCCTGACTTGTGGGGTGCCACAGGGGTCGGTCCTCTCGCCACTCCTGTTCAACACATACATGAAGCCGCTGGGTGAGATCATCCGTGGTTTCGGGGTGGGATATCATCTGTACGCTGATGATACTCAGCTGTACATTTCCACCCCGAACCACCCCAACGAGGCCGTCGAAGTGATGTCCCGGTGTGTGGAAGCCGTACGGGTCTGGATGGATGACAACTGACTCAGGCTCAACCCTTCCAAGACGGAGTGGCTGTGGGTTCCGGCTCCCTGGTTCAACCAGATAATTCCATCCCTGGCCATTGGGGGCATTCAACTCGCCCCCGTGGAGCGGGCGCGCAATTTGGGCGTCCTCCTAGATGCCAGGCTGTCCATGGATGAACATGTGACAGCCGTGGCCAGGGGGGCGTTCCACCAAGTTCGCCTGGTGCGCCAATTGCGCCCCCTATTGGACCGGGACGGCCTACGCACAGTCACCCATGCGCTGGTGACGTCTCGCCTGGACTACTGTAATGCTCTCTACAATTGTCCCCTGTGGAGCGGGCGCGCAATTTGGGCGTCCTCCTTGATGCCCGGCTGTCAATGGAGGACCATGTGGCAGCCGTGGCAAGGGGGGCGTTCCACCAGGTTCGCCTGGTGCGCCAATTACGCCCCCTACTGGACCGGAGTGCCCTGCGCACGGTCACTCATGCGCTGGTGACGTCTCGCCTGGACTACTGCAATGCTCTCTACATGGGGCTTCCCTTGGGATGCGTCCGGAGACTGCAGCTAGTTCAGAACGCAGCCGCGCGGGTTATTATGGGAAGTACACGTTACTCCCACGTAACACCTCTCCTGCGCGAGCTGCACTGGCTACCTGTGGCCTTTCGGGTGCGTTTCAAGGTATTGATCACCATCTTTAAAGCGCTCCATGGCAGTGGACCTAGTTACCTGCAGGATCGCATCCTACCACACACGTCCCTGCGACCTATCCGCTCACACAGAGAGGGGCTCCTCCTGGTGCCGTCTGCTAGTCAATGCCAGCGGGCGACACCTAGGAGTAGATCCTTCTCTGTGATGGGCCCAACCCTCTGGAATGACCTCCCCCCTGACATTCGAACTACCACCGACCTCCGTTCCTTCCGGCAAAAGTTAAAGACTCACCTATTTCAATCAGCTGGCCTGGCACTTTCTTAGTTCTACCTCCCGGGGATTTATTCATTTTAATTGGGTTTGGGGTTTTAAAAAGTTTTTAATACACTATATACTATATTTAATATTTATTATTCTATGTACAGTCTTGCAACCTCCTCCACCTACGTATTTAATTATTTAACTGTTTTGTATGTATTTTATAACGTATTTTAGTGACTGTACACCGCCCCGAGTCCCTTTCGGGAGAGGGGGCGGTCTATAAATATGAATAATAAATAAATAAATAAATAAATGGGGCTTCCCTTGAAATGCACTCGGAGACTGCAGTTGGTCCAGAATGCGGCCGCGCGGGTGATTATGGAGAGTACTAAGTACTCCCATGTGACACCTCTCCTGTGCGAGCTGCACTGGCTTCCTGTGGTCTATCAAGTGCGTTTCAAGGTCTTGATTACGATCTTTAAAGCGCTCCATGGCTCAGGACCTAGTTACCTGCGGGATCGTATTCTGCCCCATACATCCCTACGACCCATCCGCTCGCACAGAGAGGGACTTCTCCAGGTGCCGTCCACCAGACAGTGCCATGGGGCGGCGCCTAGGAGCAGAGCCTTCTCTGTGGCGGGCCCAGCCCTGTGGAATGACCTCCCCCCGGATATTAGGACCACTACTGACCTCCGCTCCTTCTGTGTCAAGCTCAAGACCCACCTTTTCCAAATAGCTGGCCTGGCTCAACCATAACTTCGTATCGCTCCTGATGGGTTTTTTTTAATTTAGTAATTTTATTTAAGGGGATTTTAAATTGTGTTTTTAACTGTCTTTCACTTATAAGTCAACTCTCCTCCATGCACACATGTATATGTCTCTGTTTTTTTTGTATATATGTTTGTCTTATGTGTATTTTTATCCGTTTTGATTGTACGCCGCCCCGAGTCCTTCGGGAAAGGGTTGCGGCTAATCAAATAAAATAATAATAATAATAATAATAATAATAATAATAATAATAATAATAATAATAATAATTATTATTATTATTCATAAGTCCTCCTTTAATACAATTGAAATCAAGGTCCATCACTATGCCTTATGCCAGAAAGCTCTATAGTGAGCCACATGCAATCACCAAAGTCTTTGTTGTACCACTTCAAGAATTGCAATTTTTAAATTAATTGATTGATTGCATTTCAGTGCCCATAGGTGAAACCAGAGCATAGAAAAGAATTCTATGCAATTATTGTGTAGTGATTTTTTAAATGCGAAAGTACAATCAATGGACAGAATAACAGAGTTGGAAGGGATCTTGGTGGTTTTCTAGTCACTCTATGCCCATTGATGGCGAACCTATGGCACACGTGCTCTCCCAGAGGCTTGAGGAAAGCCTCCGTAGCCTGGGGAGGGTGAAAAACGGCCCACCCGGAAGTTCCAGAAGTCCAGAAACGTGGTTGTTTCTGACCTCCGGAGGACCTTTGGAGCGTGAGGAGGCCATTTTTGCCCTCCCAGAGGCACAAGGAAAGCCTCCAGAGCCCGGGGAGGGCAAAAACAACCCCCACCACCGTGGTGCAGGAGGCTGAGTACGCCATGCCCACCCAGCAACCAGGCAGAGAACCGGTTGCCAAAATCTTTGAATGTGCGCATGCGCAGGGGAAGTGTCACATGTGCAGGGGATGGGGAGCATTGCATTAAGGGTGTGGTCACATGGGTGTGATTTCTGCACGTGAAGACAAAAAGGTTAGCCAACACTGCCCTATACCATTCTAGACAAGTTTTGGGAGTAAATAGATGTTTATATGTGGCCCTTCACAAAATGTCAGTATACACTATATAAAAATCTCAGGATGGGAATACAAAAAAAATAGATGATTCTTCTGTAGGTGTATAGAGAATAGGGGGTCTGAACTTTGTAGGAGGCAAGGGCTAAGAGACACAAATATTCTTGCAAAATTCTTTCTCAGCAAATTTAGAGTTTGGAAGCACAACATAATCATATTTTAATCTTCTTGTCTTGATATGAATGTATCAGGTTATTATCTCTGGATAAACTGGATCAAAACAAAGGGATGGCTACACTCTTTGGGAAGATTTACAGAACAGATCAGACTCTTTACTTTGGCAATAGTAACTTTTCATATAAGATTCCAGTTTAGAAATTAGAAACTTTCCTGTGTCCTCTGAGACTTTGTCATCTAAATTATTGCTTAGTGCAATTTGGACTAAAAATGTGTTCATATAACTGCTTTCTCTTCTTTGGAGGAAATATGAAATAAAAGGCATTACTCCAGGGGTGGGATCCTACCAGTTTAACAAGCGGTTCGCTGAGGGTGTGTGCACTTCACTCACACATGCACCTGATGCACATTGTGCATGTGTGCACAGGTTACAGAAAAATCATTTTTCGCCTTAATGCTGAGGAGGATAACAGCTGAAGTGCAGCAATCCATTCTGCCACGCCTGTCAGCTGGGCTTCAGAAAAGGGAATATAGTTGAGTATAGCGCAGCGGTGGGCTGGGCGGGCCCAGCTGAAAGTTGGAGTGAACTGTTTCGCTTCCAACTGACAGTTGGAGCGGTTGGTTCTCCCGAACTAGTAGAATCCCACCCCTGCATTACTCACTCAGGGGATAAGAAATGTTGTTTTCCTTTTGTTGATGTCCATCAAAACTTCCTAATACAAAGCAATTGCCTGACGACTATGTGGTAACTAAATATGTACATACTTGCCTTGAATAAATGCTGGTTTTATGGCTTGTCTAAAGTAGGAACTAATCAGTGTTAGTACTATGCCCATATTGCACAAGAAATCTCTTATGCAACAGTTGTTAATTAAAAAAAACAGAGCAAGTGTCTGTGTAGTTCTTGCTGATAAACAGGTCATGACTATGCTGACAAACTCTTAAATTTAGATACAGTATATATTAGATACAAAAAAATCTGGCAGGTCAGTGTGCTATGCATTTTATTGATCCAGGTTTTCTCAAATGGAAGGCCAATCCAAATAGTATCTTCATTTTAAGATGCTATAGTAAACTACAAAATGTTATTCTTCGTTTTACACAAAAGGGCAAAATTAGTTTGAAACTTGAATACACTTATTCCCTTCCTTTCTCCTACATCTACAACTTTCTCTGTTATTCTATCATTATGCTTTGAACTTATGCAGTGTTCAAAAGAGTTATTTGCACCAATATTTCAATAAAATTAACATTGTCTATATATCTCCTTGCTGCCTCAGATTTGCCGCCAGATATGGCAGTCCAAATTACAAGTCTATTTTATGTGGTCTTAATGAATCAATTTACATTCAGTCTTTTCAGCAACGCTAAAGATAACAAGAGGTCTCCAACATTCCAAATGCCTATGAATACTCTTTGAGAAAACATGACCACATCACACACAGATGAAGCCACATGAAAAACATTCTTGTTTGACTCTTACCTGCAAGTAATATTTAAGGTCTCCTTAGCATTGATGATATATTCCTCTTCTGTGATGCTGAGAATGGGTGGTGTCATAGAATAGCCACTAACCAGATCTAGGGAGAGAAATAAAAATGAAGTTCATGATACTATCTAATAGATTATCCAATAATGTACTCTTTAACATTAGTATTTAATGTTAGTAAATATGAATACATTACGGATTAGTATCACCTCTATCATATGCGTGTCATGGAATGACTTTGTTTGACCAGGCTTTATATGCCTCAGCTTCTGAGTCCAGACAGAATAGGCCAGATGCTGCCACATGTCATGAAAAACTTTTATGTAGAAATTTTATAAAAGACAAGAGGCATCAGCTTCACTGAATAAAACACTTACACATTATGCACATTCTGGAGGGGGGAGGTTGCACCCAAATATACACAGTGTAAGTGGGGGATGGCTATAGTTACAAATGGCAGGCATTTGGAATGTTTGATGACTAAAGAATCTTTTATGCACAAAAATGGAAAGACACACTGATTCTCACCATAGAAGAATGGATGGTAAAGATGATGGATTGTTTTAATTAAATGGAAGAATTTATCTAGTTCGGTTTCTATTTGGAAACTACTTCTGGAGTTTTTGCTTGAAATTGAAAAAAACAAAACTTTGAGTCTTGGTTTTGATTATTAGAATGGTTTTGTCGTTATAGAAATAGCCTGAAGTGTTTAGAAATGCAAAACGAAAAGAATGAGGTTATAAATTTTTTTGTAATCTACTGCATTGAAAGAAGTTGGAAGTCACTTTTATTTTATTTTATTCTCTTTGCACCCTTCTTTCTTCTCTTATCTTTCTAACTTTTGCTTCTTTTTGCAATTCTATCTCATAATAAACTTTAATATAATTTAAAAAAATAATGTTTGATGACTAGCTTAGTATTATAGATGGCAGAAATATCTTAAGTATTCTGATAATGGCAGAAATATTGCCTCAATATGGCCCCACAGTGCCAGTTCTCATATCAGTGATGATCCTATGTTTTTAAATGTGAGTAGTGTGGATTTGATTTAGTGTATTTTGTAATTGCAGTCATTGTGGTTGGTAAACCATTGTTTGACTTATTGTCAATAAGCATAGTCAGGTTATTGACTATACCTATATGTCTATGCATTTGACTAATTTTGGTTTAACAATTATGGTTAAAAATTCCCAGTTATCATGTGTGAACACAGCTATATTCTTCTCTCATCAATGGAAAAGTTACTAAGCCATTTTTCTCAAACACTGTTTGTTATTATAAATATGGTCTGTCGGCCCTGTAATATTGTACCCCACATTTATTTATGCATGTTTATGGTCCTAGAATACTTTTCACAAATTAATTCTTTTAGACTTTTGGCAAATGGAATCAAAGAAGAAAATGGGTCACCTAATTCTGCTCTTTTCCTCTGATTGCCTCATATTGTTAGAGAAAGTATGGCGATAAACTATAATCATGGTTGCCTAACCATGGTTACAATTCTCCATGCAATCAAAGATCTCTATGAAGACATCTGTATCATGCTCATATTTAAAGACAATTAATCTGCCAATCTGTTCTGAACTCTAAAGAACAGATTACAAAATACCACTCGAACAGAAGATAAGAGTCCTGTCTTTATATACAAGGGTATTGTGGTTTCTGTGATAGAAAACACATAAGGCACTAAAACCTCCTTCTTTCCAGCAAGGAAAATTCATGAGAATGAAGCAGCCTAATATTAAAAGTTCTGGAAGATCTAAAGTTCTAAATGGGGATAAAATAATCTACTATTTATAAATATTATAAATAATTACACCATGGCCAAAGGAATTTTAAATATTTGCACTTCTTGGCCAGAGTATGTTTGCATATATAAAAATGGGAGTTGATGGAACAGGAACATCAAAGAAAAATACAGTTCCTGTCTCTACCCAAAATCAAAATGAATTGCAATCTGGAAAAATAGGTAAGATATTTCTGAGAAGCAAAATAAAGTGTATTTATTCATTTGGAAACTAGAATCCCCATAGATTGGTGAGAAATGTGTCAGTATCATCTAAGATATAAGAATGCTTTGTCCCAAATGTAACTCTAAAAGCTCTTTTTAAAAAAATCTTCCCCAGCGGAAAAGCTATTTGATTAATGTTGATCTACTTTTTATAGATACACCCTCAGTTTTACATGCCTTTTCTGATTTACCTACTCATCTCTCAACAAAGTTTTTCTTGTGGTAAGTGTTGGAGTATTGCAGTAATAATGATAGTAGTAGCAGCAGCTACAACAATATGAAATGGTAGGAAGGAGGCAGACACTTCCTGGATTATTATTTTATTTTATTTATTTATTTTGGTTGTCAAGCATGTATGAGAAAACCAAGTATAAGTATGAATATAACATATAAACATATAAGTATAAGCAGATATATGTATATACATAAGAAGTGAGTACAAATAAATAAATAAATAAACAGTAGGGGAGGGATGATAGACAAGCTGGTGCTCTTATGCACATCCCCTTACAGATGTCTTAGGAATGGGGTGAGGTCCACAGTAGACAGTTTAAGGTTAAAGTTTTGGGGGTTTGAGGATGTAACAAACAGAGTCAGGTAGTGCATTCCAGGCATTGACCACTCTGTTGCCTAAGTCATATTTTGTGCAATCGAGTTTGGAGCGGTTTACTTTGAGTTTGTATCTATTGTTTGCCTGTGTATTATTGCGGTTGAAGCTGAAGTAGTCATTGACAGGTAGGACGTTATAGCAGACAATTATGTGTACTAAGCTTAGGTCAGACTGTAGGTGGCATAGAACTAACTATTCTTTTTTTTTAATTCTTTTTTCAAGGCATTTAGAACCAAGTCTGAAGTTGATTTCCCAAAAGAAACAAACCAACACACTGTTAAAGGAGGTAGAAATACTTGAGATACATTAAAGCCAAATACTAGGACATATGCAGATTGCTGTGGTTTAGGTACTTGATTGGTAATTGACTAGGACCCCTAGAGAGCAAATACCAGTTGAAATATTTGATCTTAGATTGTCACAAGGCATGCCAAAACTCTTAAGGGAAATAAAGAGTGATATAAAAACAAATGACACTCTTATTAAAGCTACACGGATCCCAGTCTTTCATTACTTTAAGAGGAGTAAACTGCTTGCAGTGCAATGTAAATGCAATACCAATTATAAATATGTCATAAGAATTTCTTTTCCCCACCTAGTTGTGTTTAATACTATTAAATTTGGAACACAGGAAGTTGTGATGTGGAGATATCCTCAGAAGCCTATCTGACTTAAAATGTCAAACAGGCATGCTATAAAAGTGTTAATGTTAATAATTTTCAGCAGATTTAACTATAGCATAGGAAAGACCAGTTTGATTTCCTGTGGCAGAGCGTTGCATACAACCAGACAGCTGACAGCTAATAAGGACTATTAAGCAGAAGTCTCCTTTTGATTAGACACTGATTACATCATGGGAAGATTAAACTATTTTTTCTTCCCATGTAGGAGCTTCCAATGGGTCCATCTGAAAACTATTGATACATTGTGAGGTGAATTAACTTTTGAATTAAATAAATGAAGAGAATATCCAGATGATATTGTGTAATCTCCCTGCCTCCTTTGCAGAATGTTGTAAGTGAATCAAGATGTTGTCTTTATAACTCTCCTGTACTTTCCCACCTTTTTCTTTCATCTTTTTTCTTTCCATAAATATTCCGGGGAAAAGATGAAGCACTTGCACAATGTATTTACCTGGAAGCAGCCTAAATCTATTGTTTCCTGTAAGCAGATGCACCATTTATTCTTTTGATTCTCATCAAAAATGAACACAAACTGGCTTTGTATATGGTTACAGCAGCTAGGTTGTTGATTGCGCAACATTGGAAAAAAGATTTTTTACCGACAATTGATCAATGGATTCAGAAAGTGGCGGGGTTCGCCGAAATGGCAAAAATCTCAGCTTTCTTAAAAGGTCAGAAGCAGGAGAATTATACACAGAAATGGGTAAAATGGATTGATTATATACAGAATAAATTTCAGACTAGGAAGTACTATGTAGCCTTTAGGTAAGAATGTTTAGATTGACAGATGATCAGAGTAAATAATATATGGGATGCTTGGAATTGTTAGAGTGGTGTATAGCGGAAGTCAGGGGGGTGGGTTCGATTGGGAGGTGGGGGAGGGTTAGGGTGGAGGGGGGGAAAATATGTATGCATAATAAATTTAGAAGATGGGATTAATGAGATTAATGATATTGCTACTTTAAGAGAAACCTATATTATGATTTATATATGTTTAATTAATTTAGATGATGGGGTTATTGGGCTATTGTTACTTTAAGAGAAACTTATACTATGATTGTTGGGAGGTGAGGGGGCACAATATTTGAATGAGAAATCTATTTTAAGATGGGGGGAGGGGAGGGGGTACAGTATTTGTATGTGATTTACATTATATGGCGGGGGGGGAAAGGGGGAAAATTTGTTTGTATAAAACTTTTTCAATAAAAAAAATGAACACAAACTTGAGCATTTAGACATTTTTAGAAAATACCCACTGACATATGTTCGGGAAAGCAGAAATTCTGGACAAAGAATTTTATAACTATCTGGACCAAACACAAAGGCTGAATCCATGGATCAAAAGGCACCTAAAGCCTAACAGATGCTGATTACATCTCTCAGTATCCATCAGCACTAACTATGCTGACTCTGGCTGATGGAAAGTGGAGTGCAATAACATCTGGAAAGCCATACTTTGCCCAAACCTATAAGTTATTATTTGTACTGTAATTACAACTATAACAGGAATGCTATTACTTGCTAGGAAGAGGAGGGCTACTGAATGAAATCACTGCCTCTTTCAGAAGAAGAATACCAGGGAAAATCTTAAAACTAGCTTAGGCTAAGTCGTTAGCCAAAGAAAGATCAAGGATTTGATATTGTTGTTTCCCCCCTCGGCACAGTAATCTGTTAATGTTGTTGGGGTGTTTTTTACAGTGTTTAACTTGTAAACTATTATGGGTTGTTTCTGAGAGAATAGACTTAGAAACTAACTAATTAAATAAATAAATTAAATGCACTTCAGAAAGAATTCATCCTGTAATATGCTGCCAGTGGTCAGTATAAGGCTGTTAAATTGTTATTTTTGTTTAAATAATCATTTTAGAATTGATTTCATGAAACAGACAGGAACTGTACACTGATGACAGATCCTACAGTGCAATGTGTAGATGTACATGTACATCATGTACATATGCCCACAGAGTCTTGCAATGGAGATTAGATTACATCAGATTATGATCACAATGAAAAAAGAAAAGCACTATGTATATTTTCTTTTATTTTTTAAACTCGAATTTAAAAAGATTATAAATCCCCCCCCCACTTTTAAAGTTCCGCAGGTTAAAAATATAAGGCGTTTTTAATTGTTCATTTCTATTTTTCATTGGTTGCATCAATAGTAAAAGCCCCACCCAAGCCAATCTTCTGAAACTAGAAAAGGAAACTTTAAGCACAATAATGTTGCTCTATTGTTTACAGAGCAAATCATTAGTTTCTGTATTCATAAATGGTTCTGCCAAGCAAGCTGAGGGTGAACGCTCCTAATCCTTTTATGCATTTTAGTAAGCACACGTAAACTCTGAGAGTCCAACAAATTAGTTTTGTACACAGAGAATCCTTCCCTTCGTTCCTTATTGAGTTAGAAATGCAAGTAAGAGAAAAAGGCTATTTCAAACACACACACACACACACACACACACAGAGAGAGAGAGAGAGAGAGAGAGAGAGAGAGAGAGAGAGAGAGAGAGAGAGAGAGAGAGAGAGAGAGAGAGAGAACACTATACAAATGAAAGGGTTAAGGATCACTTTATCCCTGCAGCTATCACTTAACAAGCCTTAGAAGAAAGAAGACCAAACCTTTGGATGTCATACAAAAATGCGTTCTTAGCAATGAAAATAAATGAAAACATTTTTCAGAAATCCCTTGAAAATATTATATTTTTAAATCAAAGTATATTCAATTCATTCTGAATACCAATCCGCACTCTTAATATCATGCTCTGGAGATATTTTCTTCACTTTGGGACCAATTGTGATGTCTGGAAGACTCAGAGCTTTGGGTAGTCAATTACTTGCCAAAGTAAATGCTTAACCATTAACATTTCTGCCATTGCTGTCTTTGTAAGAGACATATTGTTACAGCAATGGTTGGACAACAATATAAATTCTTAGAGGGGAAATGCGTATGGAAATTTGCAAGCAAACTTCAATAGGGAATGAAGTAAGGATAATATTTATTATAGCATTAGAGTTGGATCTTGCACTTCATTCAGGAATTCAAGGTACCTACATAACACTCCATCCTTCGAGTTCTTCCCTCTTCCCAACAACATTCTGAGATAAGTTGGGCTAAGAATAGGCGATTGGTCAAATGTTACCCAGCCAGCTTCTGTGGCAGAGGGTAAAACCTCAGTCTTCCTGTTCTGAGTATTCGCTTCTAACTACTAATGCATTATACTGACTGTCATGGTATCTCAATGTAATAAAACATTGTGAAAAATAATTTTGTGATGACTTGTTTCCTCTTACATAAGGCTTGATAAATGTCTTCCTTCCTGCACTGATCTACACAATTGACAGTCTATGCCCTTTTCCATATATTTTCCAGTTTTGCTGCAATAGCTTCTCTATTAAACTCTTTAAGAGAAGAATTAGATCAGAAAAACAATGAGACAACTGTTCAAAACTTTCTTCTAAGAGAACACATTTTGTTTTTCTACCCTGTTTTAAACAAATAGCGCAGAAAATGTGTTTGGAAATGCAGTACAAAGGGTCAAATGAACAAATATATATTCTCATATTTTTCTCATTGGATGTAGAATTTAAAAATGAGAACCAATTTTTGTTTTGTTTTCATTTTGGAGTACACCTCCCAAACCTAAATTTCCTCTTGATATCAAGCACGTCCCGTGTCCTTGATCGACTTAGCTACAAGCATTCATAGGACTGGCTGTGAAAGCTGTATCACCACTTCTTGCTTCCTTTAACTAAAGGCAGACCATGAAAAACAATGAATGCTGACTGAAATAAGTGTCCCTCCATTCTGTTCTGAGAGATAAAGAGATAGGTTGCCACAGAGATGCCTGTCAGATACGGAACTGGGTGTGGATACAAGGAAGGATGCAAAGTAACAAAGAAATATATTTATCTCCCTCTCTCCCTCTCCCTCTTCCCTCTCTCTGCTTTTATGACCTGTTAGTCAACAACACCATGATAGTATGTGCAGGTTTAGGTTCTAGGATTCCTGCAGATGTATCCTGTCTAATGCTTTCCAAAAGTACAACAGGAAAAGGAACAAACTCTCTGTTGGAATACACCATGTGCCGCTTGGGTGGAGAGAGGGTAACAAAGAGGAAGGAGAACGGTGTAAACAAGGGTAGCATTGATGATTTAGCTTAGAACTCTCTCCTGTAATTTATTTCTATATAGTTTCTTCCTATACAACTGCAAAAGGGACAAGTGTTTCAAAGACATATGTCCCCAGCATCATTGTTCCTTACCTAGTTGCAACAGCTGGAAGGAAAAGTGCCCATTACATTTAAGTTCCTGGCACAAGTTCACATAACCCTTTTTCCAATATAAACACAGCTTCCAAATATTCAGCAAGTGAGTGATGAGCCTGGGCGTGAGGCTTTTATTTACTGTCTTTCTCACATGTGTGAATTCAAAGAAATCTTCCTGTTTGTTAAGACCCAGTTTTAGAAGTTAACACCAATTAGAATTTCAGCCAGAATAGACTCAACTCAGAAATCCCAGGAGTCTGTGGGGAATAAATCAGAAAAAGGACAGAGCACTGGAGATAACCATGCATTGCCATGTGAATCCAGGGTTTCTCAATCTCAGCCATATTAACTTCAATTTCCAACAAGCATCTGGAGTTCTGAGAGTTGAAGTCCACATATATTAAAATGGCCAAGGCTTAGAAACATTACGTAAACTGTAAATGTGACTTTTGAAGAATGAGAAGCGATCGGCTCAAAGCAGAGATGTGAAGGCTTGAAAACATTTTGAAGGGAATTTAGTGTAACTAAGAAAAAAGTTCATATTTTACCTCTCTATGTACAGTATGTATGTATATCCCTGAAAAATGCATGGCAAATTTAAAGTTTTGCCAATAGTTATTGCATTTCTATCTCCCCAAAACATCTTTTGGAGATCAAATCCAAAGTTCTGAACAATCTTAATATAAATATTTAAGTGCATGCTTGTCATTCTTATTATAAAGTTATGTTAGTGGGGTGCAGGTCAATTTATATCACTAAGCAATGTGCAACTTATGATCCCTTGGTTTAGAGCAAGTTTCAAACTAATGTCTTATAGGCACTGGATTTGGTGATCAGATTAGCTTTAAAGTGATAGCAATATTGTAAATCAGATTTCCCCAATATTGGGCACTTCAAATCTTTGATTACAATCCCTCTTCTTCCACCCAACAAGAACAGGTAGGACGGATGGGAATAGTCTGGTTGATCTATGTTGTCAGGCTGAAGAAGGTTGTCTTAGGTCAAAGTGCACGACCTTAGGA
This sequence comes from Natrix helvetica, assembly GCF_964273705.1. NCBI lineage: Eukaryota > Metazoa > Chordata > Lepidosauria > Squamata > Natricidae > Natrix > Natrix helvetica. Next base: position 284,305,736 of record NC_138548.1, read on the forward strand.
CCACATACAAAGCTTTCTCTCACTCCTACCCAAATTTGTGTGCAGCCTCATCCAAAAAGTTATTAACAAATGATAGACGAGTTAATTAAAATGATCTCATGTGCAGAATAATCACTTTAACAATGTAGAAACTTTCCTTTTTTGGTTTTTTTGAACTCAGTCTTGACTCCTGGAGAAGACCCTGCAGGAGTTTTTAAATTAGATTTTTAGAAGTAGTTTTTCACTGTTTTTTTTTCCTATGGCAAAGAGAATAACTGGCCCAAAATCACCAAGCTGGCTTTGTGTCTAGGCAGAACATACTGATTTCTAGCCTGCAGTCTTTAGCCATTACACTAAGGTAACTCTTAAGTAGAATCTAGGAACTAAAAAATCATGGAGCTTATGATACACAATTAGTTTGTGTGTGAAACTTAGAATAAGACATAAGTACAATAAAAAATGAGATCGTTGGTTTTTGTGATCATTTCTCAGTTAATGGGTACCAAGAACTCTTCAACATCATCATTAATAATTTGGATGAGGGAATAGATGGGAAACTCATTAAATTTGCAGATGACACCAAGCTGGCAGGAATAGCTAACACTCTAGAAAATAGGCTTAAGATAAAGAAGGATCTTGACAGACTTGAACATTGAGCGCCATCTAACAAAATGAAATTCAATGGTGAAAAAAGTAAGGTTCTACATTTAGGCAAGAAAAACAAAATGCACAGGTACAGTATAGGTGGTACTTCGCTCAATAGTAGTAACTGTGAGAGGGATCTTGGAGTCCTAGTGGACAATCACTTAAATATGAGCCAGCAGTGTGCTGCAACTGCCAAAAAAGCCAACATAGTTCTAGGCTGCATAAACAGAGGGATAGAATCAAGTTCACGTGAAGTGTTAATACCACTTTATAATGCCTTGGTAAGGCCACACTTGCATTGCATCCAGTATTGGTCGCCATAATGTAAAAAAGATATTGAGACTCTAGAAAGAGTGCAGAGAGGAGCAACAAAGATGATTAGGGGATTGGAGGCTAAAGCATATAAAGAATAGTTGCTGGAATTGAGTATGTCTAGTTTGATTAAAAGAAGGACTAGGCGTAACATGATAGGAGTCTTCAATATTTGAGGGATTGCCCCAAATAAGAGGGAGTCAAACTATTCTCCAAAGCACCTGAGGGTAGGACAAGAAGCAATGGGTGGAAACTAATCAAAGAGAGAAGCAACCTAGAACTAAGGACAAATTTCCTGACAAGTTAGAACAATTAATCAGTGGAACAGCTTGCCTCCAGAAGTTGTGAATACTCTAGCACTGGAAGTTTTAAAGAAGATATTGAATAATCATTTGTCTGAAATGGTATAAGGTTTCCAGCCTAAGCAGCGGGTTGGACTAGAAGAATTCCAAGGTCCCTTCTAACTGTTATTCTCAATGTCTATAGATAGTTCTCAACTTATAACTGTAATGGAACTCAGCATTTTCATCTTACATCATGATGGTAAGTTGAGGCATCCACATGACCAAGTTTACTTTTTGCAGTGATTGTTAAGTGAACGCTGCAGTCATAAAGTAAATGCAGGTTTCTCTTGTACATTCTCTTATGACTCCAGTTCAGTTCCTCTTAACCTTTTTTTATTTAATCTAACATAAAAAGTTCTTGAATAATTAATACAATAGCAGAGTTGGAAGGGACCTTGGAGGTCTTCTAGTCCAATGCAGGAAACCCTATACTGTTTCAGACAGATGGCTATCCAACATCTTCTTAAAGACTTCCAGTGTTCGGGCATTCACAACTTCTGGAGGCAAGCTGTTTCACTGATTAATTGTTCTAACTGTCAGGACATTTCTCCTCAGTTCTAAGTTGCTTCTCTCCTTGATTAGTTTCCACCCATTGCTTCTTGTTCTACCCTCAGGTGCCTTGGAGAATAGTTTGACTCCCTCTTCTTTGTGGCAACCCCTGAGATATTGGAACACTGCTATCATGTCTCCCCTAGTCCTTCTTTCTATTAAACTAGACATACCCAATTCCTGCAACCGTTCTTCATATGTTTTAGTCTCCAGTCCCCTAATCATCTTTGTTGCTCTTCTCTGCACTCTCTCCAGAGTCTCCACATCTTTTCTACATCGTGGCGACCAAAACTGAACGCAGTAGGCCAAGTGTGGCCTTACCAAGGCATTATAAAGTGGTATCAAGAACACTTCACGTGATCTTGATTCTATCCCTCTGTTTATGCAGCCTAGAACTGTATTGGCTTTTTTGGCAGCTGCTGCACACTGCTGGCTCATATTTAAATGGTTGTCCACTAGGACTCCAAGATCCCTCTCATAGTTACTACTATTGAACAAGGTACCACCTATACTGTACCTGTGCATTTTGTTTTTCTTGCCTAAATGTAGAACCTTACTTTTGACCTCATCAGGTTGGACTTATGAGTCGTGTAAAATTTGACTAAGCCCAATTCTTCCCTCCTAAGAGTAGATTCTGGCAACTATTTTTATTATTGAACATTATTGATGGAAATGCATAATCTGTCTCTAGTAAAAAACCCAACATATGAGGGAAATATTCATGTGTACCTATCTGATTTCTAAAAGTGCATATATGATTCTAATTATTCTAACTAACAAGTGGAGCTAACATGAAGAAAGAATTACCATAATTTAAAAATCATGCTGCAGTTTCAGCTATACTTGTTTTTTGAAGGTAAGGGCTGGCAGCAGCAGGATATTAAAATCAACAGAATTGATTCAACAGGATACTAAAAAAAAAAAAAAGAGCAGAATTCCACAGATGCTCTATTTCTGGAAACCTGTATTTCCTATGCATTGTTTTCCCTATCCTTGATCTTCCATTTTATGGTTATTTAAAGGGAAACCTGCAAGCAAGGGATTTTTTACAAACTATGGTTTGTCATTATTTAAATATTCCTGTTGCCAGCATTCTTCAATTAACAGATGTTGCTGATTCAGCATATATTCTGCAGTGACTCTCACTACTGTATAGTGGGATGTCATCTCTACTTTTTTGGGGGGGAGGGGTGCCTTTGAGTCAATCTTGATTCCTGGCAACAGCTTGGACAAATTCCTGCAGGTTTCTTGGCAAGATTTCAGAAGTGGTGTCTGTGTGCCTGCATTGCTTGCTTCCTAGGGCTGATAGAATGTCTGGCCCAAGATCACCCAGCTGGCTTTGTGCCTAAGGAAGGACTAGAACTCATGGTCCTCTGGTGTCTAGCCTGATGTCTTAACCATTATATTAAAAAGACTCTCAATCACTACCTATTCCTTATTATACAACATTTGTTACCTGATTGCCGCATATATAGTAGAAAGGATTGTTGCTGTTCTGACAAATTCTAATGTGACTTTTATTAAGGCATGCCCTGACATCCCCCTGCAGTTACAAATTTTATACATGGCCAGCAGTGGCCAGCAAAATTTTTAACTACCGGTTCTGTGGGCTGGTGTGGTGGGTATGGCAGGGGAAGGATACTGCAAAATCCCCATTCCCTCCCCACTCTAGGGCAAGGATACAGTGAAATCTCAATTCCATCCCCACACCCCACTAACCTGCTCTGTTCTGTGCAGTGCAATAGAAGAAGATCCAGCCGATCAGCTGGGATGCGGAAGCAGAGAATAGATGGGGGTGGGGCCAATCAGAGATGGTATTTTCCGGTTTTCCAAACTACTCAAAATTTCAGTTACCGGTTCTCCAGAACTGGTCAGAACTGGCTGAATACCACCTCTGATAGCCAGCCTTAAGTTGCTTAACTGACTGGAAATAAAGGTGGCAGGAGTACTCTCTTTTCAGATCCCAATTTATTTTTTCTGCTTTGGTCATGGTGATGATTTGCTTTTTGGCCCATGTCGTGCTTACCATTACCTCCAATGGGTGGATTCTAGCCCCCCCTTTTTTTTTACTATTCCTGGGAAAGTAAGAACCAATTGCTTCCTTTTCCAGAGGAGGGATTTTGAGAATATACGGTTTCCACTGATAAAAAGTGTATGACCTCTCTTTCACTCCGCCTTAAAGCTGAGCTCTTCCCATCCGATGCTTCTATTCATGAACCAATAAAACAGAAAGAGAATGTCAGCAAAATTTGTGTAGGCCTGGAACATTTGGGGGTGGTGGATGTGAATTGAAGTTCATTAAGGAAGACATCAGCTTAAGGTAGCAGCTCATGCCCCTAACAGCTTTTAAAAGCTTGACGGGAAGAGCTTTTGGATACTGCACAACCTCCAAAAGGCATATGGACATGGAGAAGGAGAAAAATAGCCTGGCGACCTGCAAGGTATTTGCCATATTTATGTTTCTGCCTGAGGAAGGTGCCAACTATGCTTGCACCAAGTGCAAAGTTATTGTGTTGCTGGAGGAGAAAGTAGAGGAGCAGGAAGCCCGTTTTGTCACATTAAAGGAGGAAGGATAACAGCATGTAACTCAGAAGTCCAAGAAAATTAGGAGATGTTCCCCCCTCAGTGGAATTGCACAACCAGTAGAGGAAGACTCACATATTTCTAGAGAAGAGATTTCACTCAGCATCCCATTAACAGTAAGGAGAGAGATTGGATTGTCACAGAAACAAGGAATCTAATCATTTCCTGGAAAAGGCATGTAATGGTGGTGGGTGACTCACTGCTGAGAGATCAGCCATATTGACCAGTATTTCTTTTTCTTGTTTCATGTTGAAACAAATGGCACTGCGAGAAACGAAGGAAGAAATATATCTACAGATTACAAGGATGTAGGAAGGAAAAAGAGTTTTTCCCCTTGAGAGGTAAGAAATGTTCTGCATCCCCATCAAGGCAGGTAAATCATGAAGATCAATTTTAAATGGTTGTCCACAATTTGTTTATTATAATTAATAAACAAAATAAGAACACATCTGGTTAAGCTTACAAAAAATATTGATATAAAGTAAGTAATATGTCAGTGAGTACAACTTTTTCATACTTTAGAATTAACTTTGTCACTGAAAATTTTAGGACTTCAAAAAAGTATCCTGATCTAGTTCAAATCTTTAGGGTTTGTAAATATTTAAGATTTAGTAGGTTGTGTGAATCTACTAATATGTTGCTAATGTACTAATACATTAGCAAACCATTCATGAACTGATTTCCATACTAAGGTTCACCCCCTGCTCCAAATTCAAAACAGATTACATTCAAGTACTGAATGGAAGTAGCAGCTGTTTTGTAAAGGAAGGAAGGACTTAAGAATCCGTTGAAACTGTAAGAATTGCAGTATAATTATGTAAAATGTAAAAGGGATTTATTGTTTAGTTTTCAAATAAGTGGCTGACAGCTCAGAACCCAATGCTTATCAGGAATACATCCAGCCTTCAGAGAAATTTCAGATTCTGGCTAGTCCCAATAAGGCTACAACTGAAATTTTGAAAAACATTTCTATTCATCACCACTAGCAAACAAAACATGTGTTATTTCATGATTTGATGTGGGATTTACAAAGTTACATCAAACTTGAATATACTGAAGATCAGGAGGGTTGAATTTGTTATAGTAATTAAAGATTACCGTATATGGTCCAAAATACTGAGGAAAGACTTTATGACTGCACTTTTGTCCTCATTCCATTAATTTGATTTGTTCGAACTTGTGTGTAAGAATCAGGTTGCCATTTGCTGCTGAGCACTGCATTATATTCAAGGAACTATTACATGTCATTATTCCAACAGGATACAATCCACTCTTAGTTATAAAATGCTTAATTCAGCAGAGAAAAGCTGATTTTCAAGGATGCACCCAAGGTGGTGATAAAACACTGTTTTATAAGTGTTCTTGAAAAAACTTTGCACCATATTTAATAAGAATGTCTGTTATCTGATTCCTTGCAGATAAATCCAACAGTTATTTGTATTGATCCAGGTTACTAGCAGTCCACATGGATTTGGTTCAAACATTGCATGGTTTACCATACTTTTCGCTCCATAAGATGCACTCTTTTGTCTCACAAAAGTGGGTGGAAATGTCCTTGCATCTTATGGAATGAATATTGCCCACTCGCTGGCCCCCGCCCACTTGCCAGTTCCCACCCACTGGCCGTTTTTGAGCCTCCGTGTGCCCCATTTTTGGCCTCCAAGCACCCAATTTTTGACCTCCAAAAATGGGACGCACAGAGGCCGAAAATGGGATGCACGGAGGCAAAAAAGGGTGTGTATAGAGGCCAAAAATGGGGTATGCAGAGGTCCAAAAATGGGAGTACGTCTTATGATCAGGTGCACCTTATAGTGCAAAAAATACAATAATCATGATTTGTTTAATAAATCACAATTGGCTTAGTTAGGCCACATATCAGAAAAAAAGAAGAAATCAAAGTGTGTGGAATTTGTGTATCTTCTTTTTTCTTGTAATGCAACCCCTGGGCCGCAGACCTCATATGTACATGTGGGGATCTAGGTTGCATGCAAAACCATTCCACACCGCTACCTTCACCCATCTGTGGAAAATTGGTTTCCCAGAACATGATCCTCGGTACAAAAAAATTGGGGGGGGGGGCACTGTTCTACTGTGCTTCATTTTTTATTATAAATTTTTCCTATAGTTTCTGTTCCAAGCTGCACTGTTTTCCATTATGATATAGCAGAAACATCTCATTCTTCCTGGGCCTAGTGTCAGCCCTAGCTACTTGACCTGAGTGGAATTCCACGTGCTTATTCCCAACAGCTATCATAACCCATAGCCAGTTACTCAAACACTGTCATGATTTCTCCTGTTGGCAGGATATGTCAGAGCCAGAGTGACGGAAAAGGCCCTGTTTCCTTGCCATGTTCAGTAGAGGCAAGCTGGTAGACAAACTCAGTCACAAAGTCTTCCTGGTATCTGTAGGCTTCCAAATGTTTTTAAAAGCTTCTCTTCCAGCAGGAAATCTCTTCTACCTTGCTTCCTTGCTCTCAGTATGCTTCAGCATTTTTTACATTTCCCTCCCTCCCAAATAATTGCTGATTAACAAGGTGTCCTTCCATCAAAGTACTTACACTTTGTCCTTCTCACTTAATACCTTTCCAGTTCCCTAAAAATTGAAACCACTGGCCGATTTTTGCTTTAGAGTTAAAAGAATAACTTGAATCTAACAATAATTTGTTCAAGATTCCTCACAGAAGTTTGAATTTTCCTTGACATAGTCTATGGGGGTGCTGGTGGTGTCAATAGCTAGTGTATTTTTATAGCTAATTTGCCTGTTACTGCTCCAGTTGTTTAAAGAAATAAACTTTGCCTTAGAACTATGAATTTCATAAACAACTCATCTTGTTTCACAGTATTCTGCTTGATTCTAAAATTGAATTCACACGTCACATTAAATTGCCATTTACTCAAAGAAATACATTATGTATCTGTTGCTCTGAATTTACATTAATAAGCAAAATTTTCCAGATACTATACACCACATTGTTTTCCTGTTTGCTGTTTCACCCAATTCTGGAATGTCTGACTGTCTCAATCGATCTGCTTTTACAATGATTGAAGTAGGTGTAGCTGGATTATAATAGATGTCTCAGGCAGAATCACTTGCTAGCAATAGCAAAAGCACTTAGACTTATATACCACTTCACAATGCTTTACAGCCTTCTCTAAGCAGTTTACAGAGTCAGCATATTGCCCCCAACAATCTGGATCCTCATTTTACCGATCTCGGAAAGATGGAAGGCTGAATCAACCTTGAGCCAGTGAGACTAGAATTGCCGAACGGCTGTCAACAGAAGTAGCCTGCAGTACTGTATTTTAACCTCTGCGCCACCACAGCTCAGTGGTGATAAACCAGTGGAGAATGGGTAACATAAATTATTGTGCATACTCAGCAGAGAAAAAGGGTGAACATGCGGGAAAAGGAGCAGTTTTGGTGATGGGAATGAAATCCGTTAAAAAATCAAACAAGGGAAATGGCATTTCCTTTCTCAGTTCTCCCCTTTCCCTCATATTTGCCTCCAAGTTGATCTCTGAGCACTTCCAGATATTAGTGAATAAGTTGGCAGCCAATTCAATGTCTAGACAGCCCTTTGGGTTAGTTCCTTGAGTCAACATGAACAGGGGTTATTGCTGACTAGTGATGTCAGCACCAGAAATGTCAGGACAAGGCCACAGTTTTTTCTTTCCTGCTTCTGAGCTCGAGTACTCTTCCGTTTCTGCTTTGCAGATGTAGTAACTGGAACTACCCTGCAAACCTGCCTCCTGCCAAATCACTGGTTCAATGTTTTCCAGAGTTGCGTTTGGTCCTTAACATTCACAGAGGTCACGTTTTACACTGAAGAAGAAAAGGAATAAAATAAACAACCTAGTTAATGCAAAAAGGCAGCTTGGTGTGGTGTTTAAGGCATTAATCTTAAAGCAGGCCCATTACAAGAGTAATGTCACTGAGGAACAAAACAGAAGTGTAAATGCTTGCTGGGGAAAATTTAAGATTTCCAAACAGGTGTGTTCTTGCACAAGGAAAAGAAATGGTCACCTTATAATATTATATGTATTTATCAGTCATACACAACACATAATTCTAGAAGGCTAACAGGCAGTAGAATAGAGATACAACATATTGGAAGAAAATATGTCACACAATACACCAAGATGGGCTTACCCAGCAGCCTGGCCCGGCGCTCAGGTAAAGAGCCAGATATTTCATGTCATATGAAAGGACAGCAAGGTTGGGGTTCAAATTTGAGTGTGGGGGAAATGCTGCTCCAGGGGGTAAGTGCCACACAGAGAAGCAAGACATCCATTAGATGGCCTTAATACAGAGGACCTGAAGCACTGTCTAGTGCTGAAATTCATGGGATATTATTGGACTATATAGAGAACCTTTGGATGATATACTGCAGCATTAAATTGCAGTTCCATTTGTAACATACATTTTACAACATATTGGCCAGAAAGAAGTTGAATCAGACCACCCAGCATTCTTTAACAGAGATGCTCACATAATTTCTTGCCATTTCCCCAGCTTATTTATTTGTTGCAGCTAGAAAAATAATCCATTTTGAGACATGCAACACTGAAGCAGAGAATGCAGCGATATCTGATTGAAGTAAAGAAGGTCAGATCAAGACGTTTTGCATCTGAATGTAATATAGTGAATACAAGTCAGTGCAATTTCATTGCAGGTAGTCCTCCACTTACAACAGTTCATTTAGTGACTGTTCAAAGTTACAATGGCATTTTTGTAGTGAAAACTTTTCAAGACGGATAAATTAACTGTATTATTATATTGTGATTAATATTGATACATTTATTATGATTATGATTATTGTTGTATCTTTACTTAAAACTAATTGTGCCCATACAACACGCTGTTTAGAGAGATATGGAACTTTTTATGTTTACTAAAAAAATATATCAATACAACATATTTGGAAAAAAAAGTTACAACGGCATTGAAAAAAGTGACTTACGACCATTTTTCACACTTATGACCATTGCATCATCCCTATGGTCATGTGATCAAAATTCAGATGCTTGACAACCGACTCATATTTATGACAGTTGAAGCATCCTGGTATCAGGCGATCATATTCTGCGACCTTCTGACAAGCAAAGTCAATGGGGAAACCAGATTCACTTAACAATTGTGTTACTACGTTAACAACTGCAGAGGTTCATTTAACAAATGTGGGCAAGAAAAGTCATAAAATGGGGCAAAAATCATTTAACAAATTTCTCACTTAGCAACATAAATTTCAGGCTCAATTTTGTTTGTCAGTTGAGGACTACCTGTACTAGATGGCTGTTTTCTACATGACTTTTAAAGTTACTGTTTTGCACTTGAATCACACTTAATAGTGCCAAAGTAAGACTATAATAACTCAATATAAATATAAATTAGAACTAAGATAAATTATTTGCAAAACATTTAACATTTACAAAATACTTTGACAAAACATTTAATACCCAAAAATTGAATGCACATACATTATATAGTATATAGCATATATATTGTATTGTATTGTTATATATTTCATTTATTTTCATATATTTTGTTTTGTATTGTTGTTGTTAGTTGCGAACTGGTATCTGACCCATCGTGACCCCATGGACAACGTTCCTCCAGGGCTTCCTGTCCTTTTTTTTTTTGAAAATTTTTTTTATTGGTTTTTACAAATGTTTTAAAGAAAAGGGGTAAATAGGTATAAAAAATTTTGACAGCTACATCATGCGGAAGGTGGTAATCCCCCCAAATCTCACAACTTTTACAAAGAAAAAAACAGGAAAACATCAAAATTTGAATAAACATTGGCAGCTTTTGGTTTTACATTAAATAATCAATTTATTCAATCATTTTTTGTATCACTTCCAACAATTACATTATAACAATTGCAATAATGTTTCAGCTAATTTTTGTGACCTGAGTCTTCTCAGTGTTGCATCCTCCCCCCTGTCTGCTGGCAGAGCCTCGGCCCCTCCCTCCTTCATATCTTGTGTACTGTCCCCTGTTTCGTCTAGGAGGGCATTGTGTTTTTTAATGAAAGCCTCCGCCTCCACAACTGTATTAATTTGAATTCTGCTGCCCTCCCAGAAAATCAGCATACCTTCTGGCAATAACCATCTAAACCAGACTTCTTTATTATATAATTTCTTTGCTAAAGAGGAATATTTCTTCCTCTTATCTCTTACTTTCTTCGGAATCTGTTTAAGAATGGTTATTTCTTTGTCTTTATATTTTAGTGGTTCCCCCCTTTGAGCTCCTAGGACCTCATGTCTTGTGGTCTTTCTAAGAAATTTAACATGGAATTCCCTTGGAACATTGTGTGTTCTAGCGTATGCTGAATTGATCCTATAAATCAGATCAATATACCACCATAGCTGTTGTTTATCTCTTTTAATGTATTCTGCTAAGATTTTAGTCATAATCTCCTTAAGATCTTCATTCTCTGTTTCTAGCAAGTTTTGGAATCTAAGGAAAAAAGACATTCTTTCAAATTCCATCTTTATCATATGATTTTCAAATTCTATACTCCTCTTCTGACTTGTCTTAACCTCCTCCCTCATCCCAGCCACGCCCTCCTCCAGTACACCTATTCTATGTTTGTTTTGTGTAGCTTGTTGCGTTTCTCTGAGCTGGTCATTTAAATCTGTCAGTTGTTTTTTCAATTCACCCTGTCCCTTTAAAAGAGTTTGAAGCATTTGGTGAACAGATAAATCCTTTGAACTCTCTTCGGGAGCTTTAGGTTGTAGAAATGACACCAGTTGTGTCTGTTGAGTAATCGGGCTGTTGAGTAATTCTCTGTTGTCCCCTTCTTCTTTTGCCCTCAATTTTTTGTATATATAGTATCAGTGGTGGGTTCTGGATCCTGTTGCAAACGGTATGGTGAAACAGGTCCGGGCATCCACCACATGCACTCACACAGCACCCGCATGCATACTTACCACCTGCGACGGTCCGCGACGGTCCAGCTGCTTGGCAGAGCATCGTGCGGGCGCCATACACTCCGTACGCATGCGCGTAAGCCACAATCGGCTCAAATACAGGTAAGGACGGTGGGTGGGCGCTACAGAGCACCATATCAGAACAGTACCTGGTGCTCCCGTATCAGGGCATACCGGTCATATCCCACCACTATATAGTATGTAATATTTTATTCAATATTTTGATTTGTGTGTATTTGTATATATATATATGTAAAGTATGTGTGTATGTGTATGTATGTGTAAACAATATTTCATTAAACAACTTTAGAAACATATAACATATAGATCCATGATGTCGAACCCATGGCACACCTATGTGCCGTGCCCCCCTATGCAGGGGGATGCACACATGCAGGGGACATGTGTGAGGGAGGGCCATGCAAGCATGTGGGGTGCACGCACAGATGGCAGGGCCATGTATGCATGTGTGGGGCACAGGCGGGGGCCACGCGCATATTGCATTTTGGGGGTTTGGGCGTATGCACTTTGGGCACTCAATCCGGAAAAGGTTAGCCATCACTGATATAAGCTAATGTCTGGCAGATTGAATCTTGTCTCTCCTAGCCCAGTGCCAGCACCTGTACTGGATGGAAAATAGGAGAGGTGTCTAACATTCATCAACTTTATTATTAAGGTGTTTTTTGCCTCTCTTCTGAGAAATTTTATAGGAAATAGATTGCTTTTACCAATCTAAATTATATTTAATTTGGCTGAACGCTTTAAATTTTGCAGGTATTTTACATATTTTTCCAATTTAAAAACGCAATTTAACATGATAGATGGCCTGCTAGCCCACCAGTTCAGTTTCAACCTGTTTATATCTTACATTCACACATTTTGATTACCTGTCAATCTCAGAAACCAAGCGGGGGGCACCGAACTTCCCTAAATTTGGCATGGTTTAACAGAAAGCAGCCCTGTAATGCATAGCCTTGAACAGTCAGATAGGTATGCTCACCTAAGGGCGCAGGGTTGCATTTCAAGTATCTGGTCCTGACTTCAGGCATTCCTGGCATATTGTCAAGTTTTATTCACAATGCTTTATGATTAGAGTAGAGAAAACCTTGGGGGTGGGAGCAACAGTGACTTCTGTCCTGAATATGTTTCTTCGCAGCACTTCCAATAGGAGTTGCCAACTTTCTGGCGCCCTCTAGGGTTTGACCTAGGGAACAGTATATGTTCCTTTTTCCTGCATTCTCTTGGCCTGTTTATCTTTCTGGCCTCTCCAGGAAACTCCCTCTCATCACACCCCTCCCCACTTCACTCCAGCCTCGTTTCCTGAATTCTCTGGCCAGGTTTAGCCTTCATCACTACTAGGCTATGTTTGCATTTCACTCTGTCAGCTTTCCGTTCCTTTCCTCCAATGCCTTCCCGCTGTCCCTCCCTCCCCCTCCATCCTCTCAAGAGTTGCCCTGAGCCAAAGTTAGCTTGTCAGGTAGCCACATATCCGGCCTGAAGCCACCAGGTCAGCTAGAGCCACCCTCCAGATCTCCTCTTGGACTAGGATTGTCAGCAGCCTTTCCGTGTCTCAGGGGAGTTAGGTATGTGCTGTTTTAACTGTTGTGGGAGGGATACCCGTTACTCACTGGAGGCATTTCCCTTGGATCTGGCCTGCCAATAACTGCTAGCCAAGGAATTTGCCCTCTCCTTTTCCATCCCTGTCAGTTTCCCCAAGCAATCCTTTTGCCCGAGAGAAATTCAACAAGTGATGCATTCTCCTTTGGGACACGGCCCCATTGAGATCGACGTCTAGTTTGGTTCAGACTAGACAAATCCAATGAAGACTTTGTTTAACAGATCAGAATAGAATAACAGAGTTGGAAGGAACCTTGGAGGTCTTCAAATCTAATCCCTAGCTCAAGCAGGAGACCCTGTATCTGTGATGGCGAACTTATGGCACATGTGCCAGAGTTGGCACATAGAGCCCTCTCTGTGGACACACGCACTGTTGCCAGCTGCACTTCTGGTTTCCAGCGTGCGCATGTGTACCAGTCAGCTGGTGTTTGCATGTGCCAGAAACCCGAAGACCAGCTGGCCAGCAATCTGGCATGAGAAGACTAGCTGGCCAGTGCTCATGTGCGTGCTGGAAACCCAAAGACCAGCTGGCCTTTCCGGTGCTCTGGCGTGCGCATTCCAGTTTGGGCCCTCGGTGCCGAAAAGGTTCGCCATCACTGCCCTCTACCATTTCAGACAACTGGTTGTCCGGTTCCTTCTTTAAAATGTCCAGCGCTGGAGCACCCAGAACTTCTGGAGTTGGGTTTCTTCTCTTCATACAGGGTATTACATTATCCCTCAATGATACAGGTGGTCCTTGTTTAACAACTGGTCATAAAGCAACTGTTTGAAGTTATCATAGTGATGAAATGAGTCTTTTTTGCCCAGTTAAGCACCCTTGGCTGCCATAAATTATTGTGCCACTCACCCTAAATGACCGCATGTTAAGCAGATCAAGTTTACCATTGGTGTCAACACTCCACAATCACATTATCATGATTTATGATATTTTTTTTGCTCAGTTTTGGGCAAAAAAAAAATCACTTATTCAAATGAATGGGTTTGGTTACCCACAGCAGCATTCACTAAACAACTGCCGCAAACAAATTCGGCTAGAAAATTACTTCTGGTCATGTGGGCATCTTGACCTATAATTGTAATTCCAGGCTCAATCATGGTAGTTAATTAAGGATTACCTCCAAAAACTTTCCCCCTTTCTCAGTTCCATGATTCTTTAGGGATAGGTGGCCAAAACCATTTTCTTCTTTGAAATAGACTAGGTTTTCCAAATATACGTGCTTTGGCTGTTTTTTGTTTAGCTTACTAAACTAATTGCGTGCTGGATGAAAAAAATGTTTTGTGCAACAATTACACTCTTTCCTGGAGTGAGAGGCCTCGTCACAGCCGCTCATGCCTTACTCACTTCCCATTTGGATTATTACAATGTGTTTTACATAGGCTTGCCCTTGAAGAGCAGTTGGAAGCTAAAGCCAGGCCAGAAGGCAGCAAAACTTGCTGTTGGTGTTCCTAGGTTTGCCCAAAATACACCTGTGTGTGGCACAAGCTGCACAGGCTTCCAGTTTCCCTCTGGGTGCTGGTTATCACCTTTAAAGCCCTACATTGCATGGGACTAGATTATTTGTGGGACTGCGAATATCCACATATCGTTGCCTAAAAATATGTTAGCAAACATGCTACCTGTGACTATCTTTGTAGTCTTACTAATCAACTGTAAGCTAAAAAGAAATATCAATAAACATTTGTCAAATTGTTCCCATCAAATCATCAATCTTCAACCACTTCTTTTTAAAAGGACAAATCAACAAATTATTATTTTCCTTTCCAAAACTATTAAAAAGATCATTCAAACTCTAGCAATGCTAAAAAAAATGCAGCACAATAGCAAGAAAATGTTTATATATACTAATTGTTTCCATTTTAGGATAGCAGTTACTTTTAAAGATCTAGCATTTAATAGTTGAGTAGGCTTGACACAATTCAAAAATCACACGAATTAGTTTTGTGTATATGTTTACATTTTGTCAAATGCATAAATGTGAATGGGTCCAGAAATTTTTTTACTATAGTGAATTTTGATGAACAAGACAGCATATTGTAACAAGAAAAACCTGTTTCCTTATTTGAAAGTTTCCAAATAACTTTTTTTACGCCTATAGCTTTCTATGTTGCACCATCTAACTCCCCCCCCTCCCAAAAAATCCTCTTGGGATGTTGTATAGATTTTATTTACAATGAGGTAAGACAAGAAAGAATTTGATTTATTGAATGAGCCACATTAATTGAGTTCACCAGCATGCTAAATCAAAGCATACTGTATATAAACTAAAGACCTTGGATTCACAAACCCAAATCACATTTTAGTTTAGGGTAAAATATGAATCCATTCATTAAAAAAGCATGTAATGAGGCTATTCCTATATTTATGAGATGGAGATTATGAAAGGGTGAAAATAGCAGAAATAAAAAATGCAGTCGGAGAAGGTAACAATTTCCAAATTTTCAGAATGGCACAAAGAAATATATATATTTTCTCCTCTGAATGAAGATTTCTACATCTTGGGTCAACCCAAGCAAAATGACTGGAAAATAATTAAATAGAGTAGACCAGGGATGAAATTCAGCAGGTTCTGGAGAACCAGTAGCGGAAATTTTGAGTAGTTTGGAAAACCGGCAAATACCACCTCTGGCTGGCCCCAGAGTCAGGTGGGAATGGAGATTTTGCAATATCCTTCCCCTGTCATGCCTAGCAATCCACGCTCACAGAACTGGTAGTAAACAAATTTGAATTTCACCACTGGAGTAGACCTTGCAAGAGTTTTAGAATTGGATTGCTAGCTTCAACTCATCACTCTGAATAGGTGACTGTAAGCCTACCCAGAAGGGTCCATGGAAAGTGGTCAAAAAAGTAAAAATGATGGCCACAATTGTGATTTGTTTTATCCCCCCTCGAAGACACCCTTGAACCAGTCATTCCTTAATGTAACAAGCTAAAAAATAAATAAAAATAAAATCCCTCTCTTCCAGATAGGTTGGAGAAAATTCAAATTCTATTTTCTGTTTCAAATAACATTTCTGTTCTCATTCCTTTTGGTAATGCTTTTTTTCATCTATATATTTATTTCCAAAGACAAAATAAAGAGTCACTTGATTCAAGTTTGACTTCTAACAACTACATGAACATATCCTCATTTTTTTTTAAAAAAAATGACACTATGGAAGGAGATCACCACTGCCTACTTTTAAGAATTTTTTTTTCCGGTCTTCCAGCTAGCCAACAATCCTGGCATTTGATGGAAATTCCCCCATTCATGAATTAACTAAATATAACTCAAAGTGAAGCTCACAAGTTGAAAAACCTCATCTTAAGATAAGCTGCAATTGATTATATATATTCCATATATATATATATATATATATATATATATATATATATATATATATATATATATATATATATATATATATATATATATATATATATATATATATATATATATATATATATATATATATATATATATATATATATATATATATATATATATATATATATATATATTTGTTTTCGTAGATTTTCACGGGTGTAGGTATGCTGGTTTTGTTGTATTCGGGTCTTTTCCCGTGTAAGGTTGAGATTGTCTTTGCAACGTTTCGGCATGATCACACCTGCCAGATGGCAGGTGTGATCATGCCGAAACGTTGCAAAGACAATCTCAACCTTACACGGGAAAAGACCCGAATACAACAAAACCAGCATATATATATATATATATATATATATATGGAACTTTGTTATATATTTATTGTACTGTTGGAAGAATAACTAGCAAGCATAGGCCTGGCTGGCATAAAAAACAGATGAGAAATAAGTAAAGAACCAAATATATACTGTAAATCTGTGGTGTTGGTTGGATGTAAAGGAGAAGTTATGGCTGCTACAGTATCTGCTTATCTGGCTCGAAGTAAGCCCTACGAACTCAATGAAGCTTACTTCTCAGTAGTCCCAGGTAGCATTGCACATCATGAGACAGCTGTAACAGACCACAGATGCAGAAATTACATTGTTCCACAAGGTGTGCTTTTAGTATATAAGGCTTGGCAATTCTACAATGACACCAGCACACTTGACATCATTTATCTTCCATTGCTCCCGCCCCCCTCCCATGGATGTTCAGTGAAAGCACTGAGAACAAGGGGCCTTGCATATCCCATAAATCACACAGAGCTTGGCAGTCCACATATCTTTGGTTGCAATAGTTTTCCCAAACCTTCTACCCTCCAGAGAGTACCAAGTCAAAAAACACATCTGGAGGATACCAGGGTGGAGAAAGCTGTTCTGTATCTTTTGGATTATCCAGGTTCCTCCTGATTTTCCCCTTAAGCAAAGAAAAGTGTAATTTCTATAAGAATTTCTGATGTGCCAAATGTTTTTTGCGCAGCCAAGCAATTCTGGAGTAGGTCTTTAAAGTAATTATTGGAATTTTTATTCCCAGTTTTAATCAGACAATATTCCCTAGGAAGTCATTGAATACCGAAAAATGAATTGAGTATTTATCCCATTTAATAAAACTTCCTTCCTTCTTTCTAGGCACACTTTATAGGACCCTGGCTCTTTTTCTTTATGTCTACATCTCCGGAGACCACGGCTATCAGCTATTCTAGCAGTACAGCCACCATCTGCTAGATTGTCTTTATTCCTTCCTGCAGATGCTAAATGCTACAGTGGAAATGCGGAAAGCTTTCAACTATGAGCAAGGAAAACAGATTAGACATAGGGCTGAAATAAAGAGAAAGGGCACCGAACAGGCAGGAGTATCTTTCAAGGTGCATGGTCTGACTTAACAAACATTTATCTTCACACTTCCTTTTGGAGGTTATTTGCAGCAACCCCCCCCCCCCCCAAAAAAAGTCTGGTACATTATTAAACAATCAGGATGTAAATGCAGGGTAACTCAGCAAAATCTGCCAGTGACATAAGCAACCAGCATTTATAGGGACAAATCAGTAGACCAAAATGCTTATCTTTCCACAGAATTTCTCCCTGGATTCATGCTTCAGCCATTTTGGGACCAATTTGCTATTAAAATACCAGCAAAAGCAACCTATTAATAATGCCTGAGAGCGTTATAAAGGAAACGGGAGGATGATTAAGGAAAAAAAAAAACCTGGCACTCTTACCCAGACAGTATCCCATTTGAAAGCTCTCCTGCCCAGCACTGAAGCCAAAATATGATGCTAATACATAGTAGTTCTCTGGCTAAGAATTTGACAGGCAGATACTTATGGTGATTTACACTGCAACATCTCAGTGACTCCTGAAGGTTTACAATATCAAAGGGAAGTTTTATGCAACCACTATAGATGTCACCAGTGTTAATTCACATGGCTCTTCAGAACTATTACTTTTAATAAATTTCTAAAACCAAGCTTGCCTTCTGAAGTTCGCTTTCAAGAGTCCCTGAGACCACAATGGAAAAACAACACCCTGGGCCATGGCATCTCGCAATTCTGTTGGCTGAAAATATTTGCATCACTCGTTTAGTTGTGTCATGAATTTGGGGGTTAATATTATTTAGTTCAACGGTGGGGAATGACTGTTGTGTGTTTGGTTTTTCTTTTTATTTGTTTCTATTTATTTTACTCTTTCTTTAGAACTTTGTTTTTTGCTTATTAGTCACCAGGTCAAACCACTCATTACATGCCAACCTTCACTTCAGATTTTCTCGATTTGAAGCCCTCCAGAAGTATTGGGCTGCAATGACCAGATTTTCCATTCAGAATGGATGTCCTGGATAAACCTAAGATATCCTAAGTGCACAAATGGGTTGTGTTAGCACAATGTTACTGGATTAAGCCACTTTCTGGGTTTTCACAATACAGTATACTGGAACGGTGTGCCCAAACAGGTCCGGATCACCCATATACTGAAGGTGGAAAAAAAAACCTAGCCAATTAACCAAGCTTAGCAACCAAACATGCATTCATTTGGTTGACATTGTAAAACGTATTATGTGATTAAAGTCATGTTGCCTGACCTGTCTGTAGAATCTGTTAAGCATGCTGCTCCATAAGAAACTCCAAATTAACACATGCCCAGTGGATAACTTATTTAAAATATGTTTGTTTCTTCTCATGTGCATTTGCAAATCAGTGTGCGTCTTTGTAAACATATTTACGTGGAACATGTTACAATTCTTTTTTAATGCTGCTTGGATATAAAATTATGCCTGACCTCCAGCCCAAAAACCCTCCGTCACAAGAAACCATGCCATTGTTAGCTGCTAGCTTACTAACATAAGTCAGTGGAAAACATTGCCAGATCTGGACACCTGCCAAGAAGTTATATTTCAGGACTCTCCTTTTCTCTCCGTGAGCCCCTCCCTGCATCAGCTGACTCAGCCACCTACATCAGACCTTCCCTGGAGAACGTCATCAGCTCTTGATGGCTTTTTTCCAACAAGAAGGCGAAGTGAGTCGCATGCAAGTGAGCAAACTGAAGCCTTCGAATGTACGTGTCTCCTCCAGTGAAAAATGCTATGTAATAAATGGTTTATTATTTAAGCTCTGCCTAAATGAGAAAACAGGGCGAAGATATCATGTGGCTCTTCTGTCCTATCCTACTATAATGAAGTACTATAATGAAAACTAACCCTTTGCCTGCCATAATACCTTACAGCACCCATCAGAAAGGGCTTTATCAGGCTAGGACAGTTTCCGCCACTAGATTTCTCCTGCCTATCAGGAAAGCTAAATAAGGAACGTAGTTCAAGCGGCTGCAGGAAGAGGGGAATTGCAGGATATCCGGCCCAGCTGCCAATTTTTCCTTTCCCATGAACCACTGCTGACCTCCGTCACCAAAGGCTCAGACATCATGCCTGGCATCACAGCTAAGCTTCTTTGTTTAACTCTTTGGAGGCTACCTGTTAAAGAAAAGAACCTGTAGGTTTGAAGCTTCATTCTATGAAATCTACAGTACTGCACCCCCTTGTGCCACTCTGCCTTGGGAGAGAACTATACTACGGGGAAAAAAAAGTCAGATAAACATTACATAGAAATATTCCACATTCAGCAGCCTAAAAACCCACATAATATTATATTCCAACACAAGAGGAATCTCTCATTTTCTCTCTCTCAAATGCCTGCTGAGATGGTCAGGTTCTGACTGTTTCCCTAAATCCTGGTAATATTGGAACAAGTCAGTCAGCAGATATGGGGAGAGGGCAGCTAAAAAGGTCCCTTTAAGATTGGTAGGAACATATGGAAACATGTTACAAAATGGCTGCTGGTACTCATTCATTAACTTGCTAGAATGGGAAATACAAATTGTTACGAAGCATTGCGTTATACTGTTTAACCTGCTACCCTTCTATCATACACCCTGGAAGATAACCGTACTATCCTTGCTTGGTTTAATAATAGCAAAGCACTCAGACTTATATACCGCTTCACAGTGCTTTACGGCCCTCTCTAAGCAGTTTACAGAGTCAGAATATTATCCACAACAATCTGGCTTCTCACTTTACCGACCTCGGAAGGATGGAAGGTTGAGTCAACCTTGAGCCTGGTGTGATTCGAACTGCCAAATTGCTGGCAGCGGGAAATCAGCAGAAGTAGCCTGCAGTAAGCAATATATAACAGCTGTTTTTTAGTATTAACAGTAAGGTAACCTGTAGTGAAGAAATATGCCCATGGATGAGCACTTGATAGAGTAGCAATGAAGGCTTTGGAAAAGATATTCCAAGATGCCCATTATTAGGAGGTGCCCATATCTACAAAGATCAGAATCATGTCGGCAATGGTTTTCTTGGCGATATTCTCTGTAGTGAAAGTTGGAAAAGTTGGAAAGAATATTGATGCCAAATTATCATTATATTTATCAGTATATCATAATACATTACCTAGACTTCTACGTCACTCCAGTCATGACTCTCAGCATCTTACCTATGCTTATTCCATAAACAGTGGGCTGCAAATGTCCAAATTGTTTTAAATAAGAAAGCTTTTGGAGTACAAATTTAAATTCTGAGACATTTGTTAACATGAAGATGATGCTGGAACATTTGCAGAATTCCATACACCCATTAATTATTTTTACTGTGAGAAATCAGGAACCTGATTGGCTATCTCAACCACTTTCTGTTAAATAAGCCACAAGTTTACATTACAATAAACCACAGAAAATTTAGAATAATTCCTAGAGTAGGACAATGGCGTGCATCAGACAACTTAATGGGACTCAGTTTCCAGAGTTTCAAACCAGAGTACTCCCAGTCCTTGTTGATGAGTTGTTGTATGGGTTGTTATGCTACATTATTGTTGAGCTACAGCATATATTTCAAACTTGGCAACTCTAAGATATGGACTTCAACTTTCAGAATTTCTCTTGGGAGACGATAGTTTCAGTCTGAAGCTACATATATTATACATAACCTCATGTATGCGAATATTGAATTGCTCCACGGCTGGTTCATCCAGCAGCCCATTGTTTTATCAGATCTGATCATCATCAGCCAAAAACCATTTTTATCCGAGGTGGAGCCAGAGTTAATAATGGAGGTGAATGGCTATCTTGAATTAAATGATGAAGCACTTAAGAAAGTAAACCACACTCTTTCAGCAGCAATATAATTTTGACCTTCTGAAAAATACAATTACAAGACTAACTTGAATGTCCTCCTTATTGGCACGAAATAAAAAACAAAGTTCTAAGACATCCACAGACCATAAAAATTCTGGGATTAATTTTACTGAGCAGCTGCATAAGTTCTTCAACGCCACAAAAGAGAAATCAGGCCTGTTTCACAGTCCATTGGAATGCCTAGCACCAAGTCACAGGCTACAGCCAGGAAGAACTTCTATAGTGCACATTAAGTTAAGTGTCCTTACTGAAGCAGGTGCCATAGCACTTGGGGATCTATCAAGGAAGAGCAGGCAGCTATACATTCCATATGCTTCTGCATCATATCAGTATGATCCAGTATGTCTGCTGCAAGGATTTGTCTGCCTCCCTCAACTACATTCTTAGAAGTGGTGGATTTGGATTTTACTTGGCCTATTGCCAAAGGATACTTTTAGAAATTTTCTCATTGTAAATGGAGATCTGATCCGTAGAACTGGACATGTCAATCAAGGGTTCACCAGAAAAATTAGTGTATCTTTAATCATGTGGCTAGATTGGTTAGTAAGAAAATGAATTCAAGTGATGACTGCAAACCACATTAGTTAAATATCAGACATCAATACACTTTGCCAAATTATTCAAATTTAAGAGCCATTGTAACAAAACTCAGTATTTTTTTTAGAATGTGTACTCATTAAGACTTTTTACACTTCTCCAAAATGTTCGTGCTGAGGTATGCAGTTTGGATTATTTTCCAATATACAGTTTAATCTCATAATAAAATGAGGCAAATTAGAATGCTTTGACAGGTAACTGAACAAGGCTACCCAACAAACTTCATGGATTGAAAACAAATTGGAAACTGAGCCTTCCTAATCCAGGATAATAGCAATACCACTTAGACTTATATACTGCTTCGCAGTGCTTTTACAGCCCTCTTTATGAGGTTTACAGAGTCAGCACATTGTCCCGCAAAATCTGGGTCATTTTACCCACCTTGGAAGAATGGAAGGCTGAGTCAACCTTGAGCCTGGTGGGATTCAAACAGTAGCCGGCAGTCAGCAGAAGTAGCCTGCTGTACTGCATTCTAACCACTGTACCGCCATGGCTACACGGTTTTTTAAAAATTATTTATTTATTTATTTCTCTTTCTTTCTCCCCCACTCTCTCCTCCCCCTCTCCCCCCAGAAGCCAAGGTGACTAATATGAGGAATTCAGTTACTTCATCCCAACAATTCTGTGGAATTCATAGACACCAACAAGAACCAACCAAATTAGTTCCCCAGTGAAATCCCTGGAGAAATGGAAGTGAATTTGTATCACTCTGATTTGAGTCTGTTTACCTTAACTACTGCAGAATTATACTTGGGCTGAAGTCTAAGAAGTTACTTGGCTCCAGATATGTACAGCTAGTCCCCCATTTTACAGCCAGAGGTTTTGAATAACAATCACTCCTCATCACTCTTCGTGTACAGATCAGGCAAAAATAAAAATACTGAAACACTACAATGTAGTTTGCATTTCACAGAAGCCGACCTAACTAACGAGCATGTAACTTATTGTCATTAACCAGAAATGATGCTGCCAGAGATTCATTATGATTAGTTATAGGTAATTCACAACCTTTGTTGAAAGGAAGTGAAGGTGCTGAGGAAGGGGGCGGTATGGCAGTGAAAGGTCCATTTTTGCTAACTTTCTTTGGTTGGCTCAGAATTGGCATATTTAGGAATCCATTACTGTAGAAATAAGCATAATCAATTGAATACACTTGACAAGCCTTTTTGACTTCGTAGAATGATTGTACACATAATAGCACCACTATGAGTGGCTCCTTTCATTTACTCAGGTACTTTTGGACTGTATACCACCAAAAAGTCACATTTATTTCCAAGCACATGTGCATCAGACTGTACTGTGAAACTCATAATTTTATAATTCTGCTCATAACGCTCATAAGTTTGCTGCTTTAAAAATGTTTGTGACAACTGGAATGGAATCTTCAGAAATAAAACCTGTGTCTGCTACAAATTGCAGTGAACGCTGAATATAGTAACATAACAGATGAATCTGATGCCAACATTTTTAACAATAACTGGTCAACAATTGTATTGTACAAGATAGTTTGATTCTATGCAGACTTGCCTGAAATTACATTTGATTCACATCCTATCATATGGAAGGATTTAAGGATGAATTTTCAATTGTAGCTTTTCAACAAACATATAGTGTCTATAAAAGGTTTTTAATCACATTTTTATCACATTTTATCACCATCTATCATCATTCTTCTTGCATTGCCTAGATCAATAACATCACAGCCAGTACTAGAATTTAAGCCATCCATAAAAACAACTGAAAGATGGGCATAGGCCACATATTGACAGCTAAAACAAATCTCAGTTCAAGTTCCAGAACTGTATTACAAATGACCGGGGAAAATGACTTTTAAATTGTGTAAAATATGATGCAGTGATTTTAATAAAACCATATTTTTAAAGAGAATTCCATCAGTGAAATCGTTTTTTAATCACCACAGCATTTACCATAGGCAGAACTTGGGTTTGGACCCGTTTTTCTTACAATTTTTTTTTGGTGCAAAGCTAGGCTAATGCAGGAAAGTACATATTAAAATCAGCTAAGATTGACTATAATCATACCTTATCCTTACAACAACCATTTTTATGAATTCAAGGAAGATTCCTGCACTGCCCACAGTCTCATTAAAAAGCATATGCCATTGCATCTCATCAAGAATCAGCTGTACTTTATGTACTCTCATGAAATTGATCATTGCTCCCAGTTTCAGTTGGGTACCTGTAAATCATCTACTATTCAGCTGGAATGCAAAGATAGATCATGGGTATGATCAGCATGACACTATGATCAAATAACTAGATAATATTTTCAAGAAGTTTCATTTGAGCATTACCAAGCAAAGAGCAAGAGAACCTGGTAAAATCCATAGCCAAGAAACCATGGGGGAAAGCAGAAATCTTTGGCAGAAAACCTGAAGGTAGAAATCTAATCATTTCAGCAAAATCTCCCAATTCCCACAAAATCGTTATTTCAAGAAATTCTGCTCAATGCTATCAAGTAACCAAGGGAAAGATAGCATTCCCTCAATCCCTGTCCCAACAGAAGTAAACGATAACAAAGCTGTTTTAATACACTAAAGCTGAAGTCTGATTTAAATGAATTAAATATTTATCTAAATATTATTTATTTGTTTATTCATTCTGCAACCTTTTATGAACGCCCATTTACTAGAAGGAATTCTGGGTGTAAAACAAGAGTAAATCAATATTATTTTTTTTAAAAAAGAAAACAAATAAAAACAACATTACCATCCACAATAAAGCTTGCATCTATCAACCAAACAACTAGATCTTCCCTGCTTTCTTGAAAGCCAACAGGGTCGAGGTCATCCATATCATGTGATCTGCTGTCTCTGAGGCGGTGGGGTGGGGAGTGATTTTATTATGATTTTATTATATTAATTTATTTGATTTTTAATTAGTTTTATTGTTTTAAATGTGGTTTATATATTCTATAAGCCACCTTGAGTAGCCATGGGTGAATAGGTGGAAATATAAATGTAATAATAAATAAATAAAAAATAAATATCTTTGGGAGAGCCTGTTCCATGAGAGAGGCACCATGACAGAAAAAAACCATATTTATTTTATTACTTCTGAAATTGACTTTACGGAGAGCGGCTTGATTTATACATTGTATTAAACCTTAGGGTCATTTCATTGACCCTAAGGCTTATGGTGTTATGAGAACCCAACTATCATGGTATGTAAACATGATATGCATTATTAAATACATGATATTTTCATTTAAAACTATTTCCTATTGAAGTAGCCAAAGCTTTTTTAAAAAACAATTTAACTCTGGGTGCATAACATCTATCAGCTGAAGGGCCACATTAGATTTTGTGTGTCCTGTTGAAAATAGCATTTCAAAAGTCAGCAAGGCCTGGATCCCTTGGGGAATGGTTTTTGAAAATATTAATGGATGAAATGGGAGCCTTAAACATCTGCAGAAAGTCCTACTTTGTCCCTTAAAACCTCTCCAAACTTGTAAAAATTCAATAACAGACAAAAAATAATACATTTTATTTTGGTCCATTCTCTTTGGATGAAGAGGCCTCACATCTTGAACTCCTGTTCTGATACCAATACCTCCTTAGTAAATTATTTTATTTAAATATGACAGCACGCACTCTGCACTCAAGAGTGCTGTCATTCTTGCTGTATATCACCTGACATCTAAGAAATGTTGGCAAAGTCATCTAGATTCAGTCTTTCTTGTAACATTAATTAAAATGTATTTTAATATTGTAGCTTTATCAATCCAACCCAGCGTACTGTATAACATCCATGGTATATGCATTAAGTTAGTATAAAAAAGGCAGCAGCATCTTCATATAATACACCCTGGATTAAATTCCCATATGGCAGTGATCATAATATAGTATCATTCTGCTGCATTCCATAGACGTTTCAACTATTGCTCATTTAAGGATCCTGTTTTATTTCACTTTTTGATACAATAGCAATAAATAATAGGCTACAATCATGATGCCTCTAGAGCTGAGGCTATCAAAAATGATCTTACACTGCAAAAATTGATCTTACCACATATAAAGCTTCCTGCAGTGAGATTTTTCTGTGGTTTCTCTAGCTCTTTATGGCCTCTCAGCTGAACTCTAGCAAATCATGTATCAGTCTGCTACAAAAGCATTTTCTCCATGTCAGCAAATGCAGCCTACAGATTTATTTTATTGTTTATTCCTGCACAGACAATCTATTCACTTACAGGTTTGTCTGGCATTTTACAGGGCTTGATCCAGTGTATGTTTACTCAGGCCCAAGTACCGTTTTGCTTTATTGATAAATGCTAAAATCACCAGAAAACAAGATAGGCATAAATTGTTCCAACATGCAACTGAAACCGCTATTTCCATCCATGTGCATCTACTTTTGTTCAGTTTTAAAATTAGTTAGAAAGTATAGATATAAAACTCAAACCTTCAGGGAATTGAACTGAAAATTTATTTTTTCACAGCATTTTTCTAATTTAGAGAATTTTACAGCCTATCACTGATTACTAAAGCCCAGTTATGTTACCAATCATTGAACTTGGGAATGTTTCGAGTCCCATCTCCTAAGGAGGCACATCTGGGGGGACTCAGAAAAGGGCCTTCTCCATGGTGGCTCCTTTCCTTTGCAACATCATCCCTATATGGACCAGCTCATACTCTGACACTCTTTCACAAGGCACTGAAGACCTGATTTTGTCAACTGGCCTAGAGAACCCAGAATGGGATAGAACCAATCAAGTGGCTTGTTTGATTAATTGCTGTCATGGGGGTGGGGTGAATGGTGGTTTTTTTTTGTTTTTTTTGTTATTGTTGTATATTGGGTTTTTATTTTTTGTAAGCCACCAAGAGCTATTGAGCGTGAGTGAGCGACCATATAAAGAATAGAGTAGAGTAGGGTAGGGTAGGGTAGAGTACAGTAGAATAGAACAGAATAGAATTCATTATTGGCCAAGTGTGATTGGACACACAAGTAATTTTTCTTTGGTGCATATGGTCTCAGTGTATATAAAAGATATAAGTGATAAATCATCATAGCCATCATAAATACATTCATCATGAATTATAAGATACAACACTTAGCGATAGTCATAGGATACTAAATAGGCGATCAAAATCATACTAGTAAACTAAATAACACAATATAAATTGTAAAAATACAAGCAACAAGGTTACAGTCATAAGTAGAAAGTAGATAGGTAATAGAAAGGATGAAAAGAATAGTAATACAGTCTTAGTAAATAGTTTGACAGAGTTGTGGGAATTAGTTGTTTAGCAGAGTGATGACATGTGGGGGAAAGCTGTTCTATTTTTTTCTAAATAATGTTATAAATAAATAAACTTGAGAAAGACAAGTTGTATCAGAGGCTTCTACAACGAAGTATGAAGAATGTGGGAGCAGTTGATCCTACATGGAATATCTTTTATGTTAGGGGCTGCCAAATAAGATTTAATATTTTATGTTTTATGATCATTTGTGGTTTTATTTTATTGGAAACAGGCTAGAATCCATAATGACACGTGACATATACATAATAAATAAGAGCAAAACCTCATCTAGTCCCTTGAGAAAGGAAATACGAATGGATCCCTTCCCTGAAAAACCTTTTCAATCCCAAACAAATTCATTTGGGAAACCCGCTGAATTAAATTAGAACAGCAATAATCGTAAGCACCAGGCTGTACTTAAAAAAAAAACATTACAGGTAGTCCTCAGCCTACGGCCATAGTTGAGCCCAAAATGTATGTTGTTAAGTGAGACATTTGTTAAGTGAGTTTGCTCCATTTTATGACCTTTCTTCCTACAGTTGTTAAGTGAATCACTGCAGTTCTTAAATGAGTAACACGGTTGTTAAGTGAATACGGTTTCCCCGTTGACTTTATTTGCCAGAAGGTCGCAAAAGGGGATCACATGACTCAGGGACACTGCAAATGTCATAAAGGTGAGTCGGTTGTCAATTAATTCAAATGTAAATCACGTGACCATGGGGCTGCTGCAAAGGTTGTAAGTGTGAAAAAATGGTCATGGGTCATTTTTTCAGTGCTATTGTAACTTTGAACGGTCACTAAATGAACTGTTATAAGTCGAGGACTACCTGTACACAAACACATAAGCCCATAAGATAACTTACGACAGGTTCTTAGCAGAAGAGATTCCCTAAAGAACCCAGCACCTGTTCTTCTTATCATACATTGACAAAACAAATAACCCTTATAGCAAAAGGATATAGCAAATCTATTTTTTAAAATCACATTTTCTAAGGAATTGGGGGTGGGGGGGAAGCGGGCGGGCGAGGGGGGGGAGGAATTAACACCTGAGAGTGCCCTCTGCCGGTGGAATGAAGCATAGCTGTTCAACTTCGTCGGAAAAAAAAAAGA